>NW_024879659.1:5000-95000 GCF_900700415.2 Clupea harengus | reverse complement strand
TCAGCTGTCTGTACCTCACCGCCTCACCACAGGGGTGCCCCAAGGCTCGGTGATGGGACCACTTCTCTTTGCCATTTACACCACTTCGCTGGGCCCTATCATCCGCTCGCATGGTTTTTCCTATCATTGCTATGCCGATGATACTCAACTGTTTCTGTCTTTCCCTCCTGAGGACACCACTGTCTCGGCGCGGATCTCGGACTGTCTTTGCACCAGCAGCTGGGTGGCATACTGGGTTAGGTACGGCCTGATTTTGCGGATGTTGTATAGCGCAAAGCGGCACGACCTGGAGACAGAGGCGATGTGGGCCGTGAAGGTCAGTTGGTCATCAATAATGACCCCCAGGTTTCTTGCTGTTGTGGATGGAACAAGAGATAAAGAGTCAATATTGATATTGATGTTATGGTGGATGACCTGTTTGGCTGGGAAGACCATCAGCTCCGTTTTGGCCAGGTTCAGCTGAAGGTGGTGATTTTTCATCCATGTGGATATCATAAGTTGTGGACGTAAAAGCCTATACGAACGCCATACAGCTTCGACGGAGGCATATTCTGTCAAAATAGCTGCCCTGTTCAGTGCAATAACTCGATTCGCTCTTTGACAGAAACTCTTTTTTAGTCGGCGTACTAATGAAGATAAATTGACAACAAAACAATTAGGACTTCCTAGACCAAGTGTATCCATTCAACAGGTTTCTACAAAGGGAGGGAAATCCTACATCCAAGAATTGGAACGAAAGAAAATCGCGGTCGTGAAGTGGCTAACACGGTCTGTATTTCATCTACCACAGTCACTTTTCATAGGTTTCACAGTGTGTTTCACAGTTCGCTTCTTGCACTAACACGGAAAAAAAATGTATGTGATGACTTATATTGCTTTTGTAAGCCAATACTTTCAAGATCAGTCAATAAATATTGTTGGTTTTCACTTATGTTACCCCTTCTTTATGATGTTACTGGACATATCATGTGTCCTGTTAAGCTATGTTACATCATACAACATTTGAGACACGTGGATAATGAAAAAGTGGGATAATTTAATGTGGAGCCACATCATTTTTGCTTATGAAGGCTCCTGGATGCAACTTTCTTCCATAGCTTTCCACCTGTAACTTGCTCCTCTAACTATGTAACAAGAGGGGACATATTACTGTTGTGTGCTGCCAATAGTGGACAAAAAGGTATTGCTGTATGAGTTAATCAGCTAACTTAATGTCCCTACTGAATGGGTCGCCTTAATCATTATCAAAAAAATTGCCCCCCCTGAGAATTTTTTCAGGAGCCGCCACTGCTACTCTGAAGGAGTTACAAGCTTCAGCAGCTGAGATTGGAGAGACTCTGCATACAACAACTGTTGCCCGGGTTCTTCACCAATCAAAGCTTTATGGAAGAGAGCCACTGTTAAAAAAAAGCTCCACTTTGGTCTCATCAGACCACAGAACCTCCTTCCACTTGACCATGGAGTCTCCCACATGCCGTCTGGCGAACTCTAGTCGATATTTGATATGAGTTTTTTTCAACAGTGGCAATAAAGCTTTGATTGGTGAAGAACCCGGGCAACAGTTGTAGAATATTGAAGAGTTAAGTCTGAATGTACCTGTGATTGCTACTCCCCTGACTCAAGGCCGTTACACCTGGCGGCACAACCAAGTGCTGAAGTGCCTTGCAGCTATGCTGGAGACCAGACGAACGACCATCAATGCCCTACCTCCATCATCCCGTCCTAGATCTGCAAGAGGTTTTGTCTGTGAAGGTGCAAAGCCAACCAAGACCCAGGCCAGTACAACATCAGACCCCGGTCAGCTGGGAGGAGCGCGAGACTGGAGGCTCGTGGTGGATCTGAGTCCAAGGCTCTACTTTCCACCAGAGATCGCCACTACGAACCTCAGACCAGATCTCGTGCTCTGGTCCTCCCCAACTAAGAAGGTGTACATCGTAGAGCTGACTGTGCCCTGGGAGGACGCTGTAGAGGAGGCCTACGAACGAAAGAGCCTTAAGTACGCTGAGCTGGCAGCTGATGCTGAGCAACGTGGCTGGAAGGCCAAAGTTTGCCCAGTGGAAGTCGGCTGCAGAGGCTTTGTGGGTAAGACAACTACCAGGCTGCTTAAGGATTTGGGAATTCGAGGCCAATCCCAACGCCAAGCCATCAAAGCCCTCTCAAGAGCTGCTGAATGGGCAAGCCGGTGGCTGTGGGTGAAGAGGAGAGACGCCACCTGGGCCCCAAAATAGCATCTGTGGCGCAGAAGGGTTAAAGCAGAGGGGGGCACATCTGGGACGCCAGGTGTTGCCGATGAGCCCTCTGGAGGTGTTGTGGGCCTATCATTGAAACACCGGAGAAGGAGGGTGCCCACCTGATGACTCCAATGAGGCTTTCTAACCCTTTTGTCCCACAGACAGCACCATGACTCTTACCCGGAAACACCTTGCATGTCTGCGTCAACCCACTTCACATCTCAGGAGTGCAAATCAACCAGGGATTGTAAGACCTAGTCCTAAAACAGAACTGATTGCCACTCCCCATGGTCACGTCGTATGGCCCGTCTGTCAAAGACAATGGCTTGTGAACATGGATGACGTTCTTTACGGGAGCGAAATTACTTCACGGGAGCCTAATATTAAATTCTGCGCAGACAACAAACTCCAAACACCGACGTATGTAGCCTAAATAAAATGAACTCTGAGCATGATATGTTTTCATGGCTTTATATTATTTCTAAGTACATGTTGTTGTTATCTATAATATTTGGAATGAAAAACAATTTCTGTTATCAAGAATAGTAACAATGTATGTAAAATGTTGATATTTCTTATATATTTTATACAATTAAAACAACCTGGGGTTAAAATTGTCCCAAAGAACAACTATGCGTACAGCATGTGTACAGAACATTGAAAACATATCACCATGTTAATTTTGCATTTACCCAGTTGTCCCCATTAAATTAGGAAAAGTCATTAAATATGAAGCAAAAAAAATGATGTCAATAATTTATTTAGAGACGGTAAACATTGAATTGACCCCAAAGACAATAGGAGGGTTAAATGAATCTACATATAATAGCAATATGTGATATACAGTAGAAAACACAACATAAGGCAAGGTAATACACATGGACTGGGGAACTGCAGAACTTTTCAAGATCAAAATTGAGCTTTGCAGCAGGTACGTAGTAATGTAAATTAATAGAATGTTCCATTTTTATTGTAAGACACATCTGCAAATCATTTCTATGAGGCGGGCGTAATTATCGATAGGAAACGATATCAACCAATATCAGGCCACCACCATTACACTACTGTTTTGTAACATTCAACAGCACATTAAGCAGACACAAAGAACATAACTGATTAACAGGTTAAATACATTAACAAACAGAGAATTAAAAAAAAAATAACTGTTGTTTTGCCACAAAGCACAGATGTATTGAGCTGTCTGCACCACAGCGCCATCTGGATATGGTGGGGCAGTGCCCCATGTGCCCGTACTGTAGAAACGCCACTGCTGCTGCTTCTACTGCTGCTTCACCTTTTGCTGCTCCTACCGCTCTTACTGCTTCTCCAACTGCTGCTGCTGCTCCTACTGCTACTGCAGCTCCTTTTGCTGCTCCTGCTGCTACTGCTGCTGCTCCTACTGCTACTCCTACTGCTGCTGCTCCTACTGCTGCTCTTACTGCTGAAACTGCTCCTACAGCAGCTGCTCCTACTTATCATACTGCTGCTCCTCCTGCTGGTCCTCCTTCTCCTACTGCTGATGCTGCTGTTCCTACTGCTGATGCTACTGCTGATGCTGCTGCTCCTACTGCTGATGCTGCTGCTCCTACTGCTGATGCTACTGCTCCTCCTACTGCTACTCCTGCTCCTGCTCCTACTGCTGCTGCTACTAATACTGCTCTTCCTGCTGCTGCTGTTGCTCCTGCTACCACTGCTGCTCCTACTGCTGATGCTGCTGCTCCTGCTGCTGCTGCTAGTACTTCTACTAATACTGCGTTTCCTGCTGCTCCTCCTACTGCTGCTACTGCTCCTAATACTGCTGCTCCTGCTGCGCCTCTTTTTTCTGCTATTAATGCTGCAAATGCTGCCCCTAATGTTACTACTGCTCCTACTGATGCTGCTCCTAAAATTGCTGCTCTTACTGCTCCTACTGCTGCTCCTGATGCTGCTGCTGCTGCTGCTGCTGCTTTTACTGCTCCTACTGTTACTGCTGCTGCTGCTACTCCTAATGGTAATGCTAATGCTGCTACTACTAATACCATTCCAGTGTCAAATAGTTCTATAAAACTCAGATATGCTCCTTTTGCTGCTTGTCTTGCTACTATTGCTGCTGCTCCTAATGCTACTGTTCCTAGTGCTCCTACTTTTACTGCTGTTGCTGTTGCTCCTGCTGCCCCTGCTGCTCCTGCTGCCCCTGCTGCTCCTACTGCTGCTGCTACTGCTGCTGCTCCTCCTGCTGCTGCCACTACTGCCATTACTGCTGCTTCTACTGTTGCTCTTCCTTCTGCTGCATCTAATACGCCTCTTGCTCCTACTGCTAATCCTACTGTTCCTACTGCTGCTGCTCCTGCTGCTGCTCCTACTACTCCTGCCGTTCCCACTGCTTCTGCTACTGCTGCTCCTACTGCTGCTGCTCCTGCTGCTGCTGCTACTGCTCCTACTGCTGCTCCTACTAATGCTGCTCCTACTTCTGCTGCTCCTGCTGTTCTTAATGCTGCTACTCTTGCTGCTCCTACTGCTTCTGCTCCTTTTGCTGCCACTACTGCTCCTACTGCTGCACCTACCACTGCTGCTCCTTTTGCTGCTCCTGCTGCTCCTACTGCTACTACCGCTACTACTGCTGCTCCTACTGCTGCTACTGCTGCTGCTCTTACTGCTCCTACTGCTGCTGCTCCTGCTGCTCCTGCTGCTCCTACTGCTGATGCTACTACTCCTACTGCTACTCCTACTGCTGCTCCTACTGCTGCTGCTCCTGCTGCTCTTACTGCTCCTACTGCTGCTGCTCCTGCTGCTCCTGCTGCTGATGCTACTACTCCTCCTGCTGATGCTACTGCTCCTACTGTCACTGCTGCTCCTGCTGCTGCTCCTTCTCCTCCCCCTGCTGCTACGCTTACTTCTGCTATCTCACTGGTGTAGTTTGCTCCCCCATTCTCCTTCACCATGGCTTCAATTTTCTCCATTAGCTCTCTTACCTGAGTCCTGTCTTCACTCTTATTGTTGAAGACGTGATATCTACCCCCAAAATGTTCATTAAGACATGAGAGAGCAGGACTTCTGCACAGAGCATCCTTCACTGATTTCCCCTCCAGCACATCCCCATGAGTGAGGAGCACTATAGTGTACTTCAGCGCCCCCTCACCAAAGTTCTCCTGGATCCACTTCACAGCATTCATCTCCTCCTCTGTGAACCTCACATCTAATCTGATCACCAGCAGGAAAGCATGAGGCCCAGGGAGAGACATCTCAGCACACTTCTCCAGCTTCAGCTTTTCTGTACCAAACAATCCTGGTGTATCAATCACTGTAATTTCTATACCAGCCACTACAGCATGTTGATAACTGCATTTTTCAGTCACAGATTCAAATGAGACAGCCTCTTTAAAATCTTCCCTCCCCAGGATGGTGTTTGCTGAGGCACTCTTTCCAGAACCAGTTTTCCCCAGCACCACGACCCTTAGAGGAGACACTGTGGAGGAAACAGTCAAAACTCATAAACGGTGTGAAATGGGCAGTATTAATAAGAGAGTACATTTTTTCATGCACAGAAAAAAAACAAAGGATTCATGTCATGCACTAAAATGTCTGTTGTGCTTTTCATTTTGTGTTCAAAAAGATGAAGGCACTCCTTACTTTGTGGACAAACTTAACTAATTTCATAGACAAAAGCAATTCTGTCAACCTAATGTAATAGATGTCTTAGGCCAACATACTTACTTTTGTGGCATGAAAAGTAGAATGGGCTCTACTATGATCATCATTGTTTTGCCATATTACTGAAAGTATGATGTGCACAAAAGGTCTTTGGTCTGATACCTTCTGTGAGTCAGCAGGTTACATCATGTCATGTCAAGATATCATATCATGTCAAGATGAACATGAATTCAAATAAAATGTACTCACTGTTGTGAGGTGGAGTAATGCAATCGCTCCGTGTTCCTAAGAGATAAGCGCAACAATGAATACAACAATGTTTCTTAGAAAGGCATGCAGACTGGTGGAAATTAATACTTTTTGATAATTAGAATAAGTTTTGATTTTGCAGAAACAAAAATGTATAGAATGAAGTTATGGCCTGGCCAAACACAAGTTATTCTTTCATCTTGACAAGCAGATGAAGTGCCTTTACCACAGCGGTCTCAAACTCAAATTAGGTGTACTACAGTTTTTCACAGTTATTTGGCACAATTTGCACAACCTTCACTTCATGTACCAATTGCTCGACCCAATTTGGCACTACTTCACACTCCCTTATCTGCATTAGACTCTGATTTTCCTTGTTTACACTCTGATGTCAATTACACATCACCTTGTTGTCAAAACACTACACACAATGGGCCTCATATTCGAACGCAGTTAAGAAGAATTTAAGAAGGAATTTCTTCTGAATTGGATTTAGGAAAACATTTGGCATTCATGAAAGTTTTCTCATCTGGGATTTGTTCTGAACTTCAGAAGACTTTCCGAACTCGAAATAGCAGTCGTAACTCGGCCAGAGTTTTCTCAAATGCGATTCCTTAAACCCCCCCCCCCCCCCCCCTCCCCCCGTGGGCCATCTTGTGGTTTTTTGAGGAATCGCATTTAAGAAAACTGTCAGAAGTGTTAATGAATTTGTGAGAAATCGTTGGTGATTGCGTTCACATCAACTCTACAGACATCCTCAGATCAAAATAATTATAATAATAATAATTACGAGAATATTTGTATCATTAACAATTACGTTTCACATGTATAGTCATGATTCTACGAGTCACCGTGATGTCATAAAATATATAAAAGGACTACACCAGAATGCTGCGCTCGTCTAGTGAGCTGCCTAGCACTACCAGAGCAGGGGCGTCCCTCTCTACATTTAAGAAGCTTTTGAAGACCCAACTCTTCAGAGAGCACCTCCCTTCCTAACTGGCACTTCGACTAGTGCTTAACTTGCACTTACAGCAGTTACATTCCTGCACTTCGTTTTTATTTTCTATTTTGTTTTTCTATTTCTTATGTAAAGTAGTATTTATTGTTACACTAGGCCTCTATTGCTCGTAGCTTGACTATTCTCTCCCTTGTTCGTCGCTTTAGACAAAAGCGTCTGCTAAATTACTAAATGTAAATGTGAATGTACACGAACACTGCAAATGTAAGTGAATAAATAAATAAGCACTAAACTCAATCACGTTGATATAGCTATAGTGGAATAGAATGGACACATCTACATCCTGCAACGGTCCACCTCTGCACCGTTGAAGTTAGATCTGCGTTTACACGACGGTGCTCGCTTTCCGCTTTGACATGACTCGTTTACGAGTTGCTTTCGTGTGGATTCGGTCGATTCCGACTGCACACGTCACTACGGTTGCATGCCCTTATAAGGAGCTGGCGGGGCGTGTATGTATGCAAATTCAGATTAAAAAAACTCTTACGGTGGAGCACAGCCCAGAACACTTCTGGTGCGTAGGAGCACATTTTCAAGCGTTCATGAATTTGTCGGATGTCTTTTTCTTACGTTGTTTTTCCAAAGCCCGTAAGAAACATTTCAGAAGAAACTTCAGAAAATGTTCGAGAATGAGGCCCAATGTTCAGTTGTTGCACACACTTCTCAAGTAAAATCTCAAAGCATCAACCTACAACACACAAATAGTCAAATCTCTAAACATTCAGGTCGGTTGAGCAATTTGCAATGAGGACTGCAGCATAAAAGTGCCTTCAGCCTCTGTTTTGTTTGGTAAACAATGGAGAACCTTGAAGAGATCAACAACCAGAGAAGGAGAGGTGTAAGAGTGAGAGGAGGAGGATGAGGAGGACAAGAAGGACAGGGACAAGGGGGAGGAGGAGTAGGAGGTCAAGTAGGAGGAGGAGGACAAGGGGGAGGAAGAGCATGAGAAGGACAAGGAGAAGAAGGAGGAGGAGGAGAAAGAAGAAGGAGAATGGTCATCTCTAATGAGATTTGGGCCACTGTGGTAGACCATGTGCTCAACCATGGTTTGGGCATCAGGGGAGGCTGGCCAGAGTGTCCAACCAAATCTCAGCCGCTTCACAGTTGCTGCCATCATTAGAATCTTCAGGATTGAGAACAGGTACGAAATCTATTTGCCTTGTGTACTGTAATACTGCTTTTGAATAGAATACAGTGTGCTCACACTTTCACCGCACACTTTCACACACTTTCACCGCCGAACAGGAGACTGAAATTGTAAATATGGTTTGTGAGAACAACAGTATCACACGTTTTACAGTACTGTACTGTTCTCTGTGTGTACCGAAATAAAACTTTTCTTGCTGCATATTTGTGTGCTGTTTTATGTTTGACTATGAAAAAAGTAGGCCTACACTTAGAATTTTTACAAAAGGAGAAATGGCTCATTCTCCAGAGTCATTGTCATTCATATGGTGTGTTCCATTTCGATGATTGTGTTTTCAATTTTGTACTTCAGTGTGCTGTAAATGCTTGCAGTGTGCAGAAAATGCTTAGTTGTGTGTACTCAATGAATGTATGTGTGTGTCTTTTGAAAATATGGCTGTATGTACCAAATGAAAACACAAGTTCCATTTTGTGAAAAGTTAAGAGATTTAATGGCAAAGAGTCATCTTGCAAAGGGAGTGTCAGGTTTAGCATTTTGTGTGTGAGGTTTTCAGTTTTCTGTGTGCAGTTTTGAGAAAGCCGTTATTGTTTTGAAAAACGTGTGCTAACAATTGTGAAAAACTGTAATAACACTGTCATATAATTATGAGTGCTTTGTTCTCCGCATCGCCCACACTACAAAAATGTACCACTCGGAAAAAAGTGTGTGTGTGTGTGTGTGTGTATGTGTGTGTGTGTGTGTGTGTGTGTGTGTGTGTGTGAGTGTGTCTGTCTGTGTCTATGTGTGTTTGAGAGATTCTGCTGTCACAGCAGATTGGCTGAACCAGCTAAAATGCAAGTTCACGCCCACAAAATGGCCAATACAAAGTGTGGTCGGTGATTAATGATAACAAACATGATGATGGTATAAATAGGGTATTTACATGAACAAGGAAAGTAGAGTTTATTATAGGGTATTATAGGGTATAGATATAAGGACCTGACATTACACATACACATTAATAATTACAGACAACACTTCTGTGATTAATATTAGTTCCCATTCATTAATGTATACACCCTATCCATTGGCAGCTTTACATATCACAAGCTACACACACACACACACAAACACACACACACACACACACACACAGACACACGCACACACACGCACACACACACACACACACACACACACACACACACACACACACTCATAGACACATAGATGTAGATGCTCGTTCCCATTCATCAGTGTTCTGAATCCAATGAGTGGATTAAATGTGACCAGAGGTCAAAGGGCTGTAATGGAACTACATGAGCAGTTGAGATCATTGGTTTATTTTTATTGTTATTGTCATTCCATCTGATCAAAAATGTGCTCTGATATACAGACAGATTTGAGCAAGTCACCTCAGACTTACCTCAGACTTTTATTTTATTATGCGCTTGTGATTCATGAAATACCTTGTATGTACCCTCTGCCATCTAGTGCCTAAAAAGATTATTTCAAACAGTAACTCCACCCAAGACAAGTTTGTTTGTTCACATACAATTTGTTAACAACATAGACAAACATTTATAATCTATCTAATCTATCTAACAGTCTTGTTTCAGTTTGATCAGAGTCATGTCTTTAAAAAAATAAATAACTTGACATATTTTATCACCTCACCTAAGCATCATTATGACCTTATATGAGCCTTGCATGAGATGGTTATGATATGGCATTTAACAAACAATTTGGTATGGTATTAAGATATGGTTATAGTATGGTAAAAAACAAATAAAAACATACACACACACACACACACACACACTCTCATACAAACATCTAACCTGTGATTTCATCAGTGTCCCTCTGGAAGGCCTTGGAGATGTTCCTCCGAGCCATGTTGGGAGATGGGTGCTTTCTGGAGTTCCTACACACACACACACACACACACACGCACACACACACACACACACACACACACACACACACACACACACTGTTCATAAACACTAGGGGGAGCTCTAGTATATGTGAATACTCTGTACACTGTCACATTCTACTAACTGGGACCATAACTACAGCCAATCACAACGGTGTATCAAGGTCACAATCAAGTTCTCAGCACAACTCTCTGCTGATTGGTAGTTAAAAAAATCATACTCCACTGACAAAATGTGATTCATAGAAAATGTTATGGAACATGTGTGTAGCTACTGAAAGCTGCATATGGATAGGGTGTATACACTGATGAATGGGAACTAATATTAATCACAAGTGTCACAAGTGTATGTATTTATGTGTATGTGTTATGTCAGGTCCATATGTCTTCCATTATAACAATGGAAGACATATGTATTATATTTGTATTGGCCACTTTGTGGGCGTAAACTAGCATCTTATCGGGTTCAGCCAATCTGCTGTGACAGCAATATCTCACAACAAGCTGTTTGTTCAACACTCATACACTCTCTCTCTATCTCTCTCTTTCTCTTTCTCTCTCTCTCTCTCACACACACACACACACATAGGATAAAGGCCTATACACCCTATCCATATGCAGCTTTCAGTAGCTACACACACACACACACAGACACACACACTATATATATATATTAGTGCTGTCAAACGATTACAATATTTAATCGCGATTAATCGCATTTATGTCATAGTTAACTCAAAATTAATCGCGATTAATCGCAAATTTTTATCTATTCTAAATGTCCCTTCGTTTATTTATTTTTTCCATCATTTTATTTGTATTTCAATCCCCTTATCAACATGGAAAAGTGGATTGGCTTGCTTTATGCAAATTTTTTATTTAATTGAAAACCAACATTGCCAAACAGGGCGGTACAAAATAAAATTATAAAGTGCACATTTCAGGTAAACAAGGACCCTATAGTGCAGTTTAACCATGGCTTAATATTTTCTTTTTTTCAAGTTTGCTGGGAACATAGCAGTCAGGCCTCTTATTTCAGAAACAACGAACCGTAACAGTTAGGTTACCAATAAAAGGTAAGCCTACTACTTCTTTACTTTCAGCCAGCTGCCTGTTGACGTTTTCAGACAACAGTGAAGCTCGCTTCTTTTGCACAACACAACTTTTAAAAGTAAACTTTCCATTCAGAAGTTTTTTATCATCCATTTCGCCGTATCGCGCTCACCATTCACTCAAACCGTAACGTTAGCCTACTACACAGTTTGCGAGGCCAAAAAGAACGTTAATCTAAAAAAAAAAAAAACATTTTTTTTTTAAAAATCGCGTTAATCGCGCGATAAAAAAATTAACGGCGTTAAAATGGGCTAATAATATATATAGTATATAGGGTAAAGGCCTAGGCAAATTCTTTGTCTACAATACTGTCTATTGATATTGTGGGTAATTCAATGGAATTTTATTCTATTCCTTGAGACAATTGTATTGTTGTGGCACTTTATAAATCAAATTGAATTGTTGTGACGCTTTATAAATTGGAATTAGTTCAAACAGGTAAAGAACTTAAAAGTGTAGCTCACCAAATGCCATATTATCATGCTGGTAAGACCTCAACTTTAACAAACGCTCACACAAACAGACAAGAGACCTTTATGGGCAGGATCTCCAGTGGCTGTTTACACTGCGTGTAGAAGTACGAGTACACCCTCCCGTCGAAGGTGAAATTATCAAACAACAATAACAAATTCTCTGACATTGTGCCAAAACTAAATAAATCCCTTAAGAATTCAGCTCTGAACTCTATGATATCAGGAGCAATGACTCCAAATGTTGATTCCTTTACAGCTGAAGCAGATTGCATTGTCTGAGTAAGTTAAAAAGGTTCTGCAGTAAAACAATATATTTGGGAATGCAAAAGGTACAAAGAACTCAGATAGTACTCACACGTAGTGTTCCTATGATTAATCTTCATCTGCATCTGAATCAAACCGCTACTACAGTGGCATGAGATGTCGGGTTGCTGTGCAGAGTGTGTGGTATGATATGTGCAATTTCCTCCTTTTGAAAACATATTTACGAATAAAAGGCCAATCCCTACAAAGACCAAACAGCCAATCACAAGTTGATTTCAGTTTTTGACTCCCTATATGGGCATGCCAAATCTCACATCTCCTCAGTTTGTGCAAATCCCATGAGCAGTTATGTGAGTGTTTTAGGTACTCTGAAGTTTATGCATGATGTGATGGGCTAGTGCAAAGTGAACAGAGCAATGTGAGTTAGTGTGCTTTGTAGTTCCAGTCATAATTTCGCTCCAGCATTTCTTCTGTTGCTAGGTGGATTTAATTGTCATCTTAGCCTGTAAGGTATAGGCCTTTTATTTGCTAGTTTGTATAGGTATAGGCCTTTTATTAAGGTGGCTCAGGTGCTTGCACTGCCGCCTCACAGCAAGAAGGTCCTAGATTCGATTCCCGCATGGGGCGTTGTTAGTACTGGGGGCAGGTTCTCCCCAAGCCTTCGGTGCTCAGGTGGGCTATCTCCCGGGCCTTTCTGTGTGGAGTTTGCAAGTTCTCCCCGTGTTCACAAGGGTTTCCTCCACAAAGAACCCCATGCAAAAAACATGCAGAAGAACAGTTTGCTCTCATGTCCGTCCTGACCAAGACTGGAAGCTTCGTCCCCGGGCGCCATAAAGGCTGCGCACTGCTCCTGGCTGCCCTTGAGGAAGGGTTAAAGGCAGAGGACAAATTTCACCGGCGACCTCTTATCTGATCACAAGCCGGTCTTTTCCTCATTTCCTCAAAACCACCTCATGTGACTCTCTGTCTCCGTTGGTAACCACTGTGCTAGCTGTGGTACCTTGGGTGCTGAGCTATGTAAATGTGGCCAGCATGCTTTGCAAAAAAAAAATCCAGTAAACATTTCATGTAAGAAATTCCCCTTGTTAACCAGCTTCTACTTTTGTAAGTGCAATGCATTTTCCTCTATAGCAGGTTTGAGTCTATCATTAATCTTTCAGCACTGATTGTGCCATTGTTTCAGTTGTGATATATTTGCATTTACTTTGTTGTGTCATGAGACATTTCATGAAGGTTTTGTCTCTCTCTGTGTGTGTGTGTGTTTGTGGGTGTGTGTACGAGTGTTGAACAAACGTCTGGGTTACGATTGTAACCATGATTCCCTTAGCAGGGACCAGATCTAACACATGGGACGTGACGTAGTAAATCGAAGCCAATCGAAGCCGTTTTCGCTCACACCGAATGGCTGAGAAGGTGTCAATCATTCTCCTGAGCCCGCACCCTCAGGAGCGCTTAAAAAGCCATGATTGACGCCATCTCATCCTCTTGAAATACTGAGAACAAATGCTCGGGAGGACAATGTAAACGCCACGCAGTGTTAGATCTGGTCCCTGCTAAGGGAACCGTGGTTACAGTCGTAACCCAGATGTTCCCTATCGCAGTGGACTGCGATCTAACACATGGGACAAGGGCCGGAGTGGGGCCACTTTTCAGCCCGGGAATTTCAGGCCCAAGACCGGCCCACTTTTTCCATGGTAGTGGAAATTGGATAAATTAAGCAACAGTTCAGCTCTTATTACCCTGTATTTTTTTTTTAATTAATACCATGGTTCAACAAATAATGTAAAGGGTAAATAATAATCCACTTAAGCTGAGAAGTTAACAAAAAATATTCCACTATTCCACAAGGATAGGTTGATAAATTAACAAAAGCAGAAATAAATAAATAAATAATTTGAAACGTATCCCACTCTTCAACAAAGAGGCATATTGAACTAATGTTTACAGTTCAACTCACAGCACAGTATACAGTTACATTGCGAATAGCACCAACAGCATCAGTAACCGCCTGCAGTGGACTGGTTTCAGCCACTTTATCTATAACTGTGTCGTTGCTTATAGACATGAGGATTTCCTTCTCTGTGCACATTAACATGAAAGCCTCCAAGTTGTCCTGACTCAATGAGCTTCGTAGCCTATTCTTCACAAATGTTAAGGTTGAGAAGCTTCTCTCACATGCAACCTGTGTGATGGACAAAGTCAACAGAAACTGATATGCTAACCCAATGACATGATAAGCATCTGTGAGGAGGTTGTACTGTGAGAGTATTAAATGGACACAAATGGCACAGTTTTTGCAGGAGGAACCGGTCCTGCTTTCAAGCTCCATCTTTGGTAATATTTTGCTTGCGAATAGGTTGACAATGCTACAACAATATTAACCAACGCTACAACGTTAGCCGAATAGTTACGTTGCTAATCATTAGGCCTATGTCTCTCTAGTCTTTACCAGTTGCCTTTTTCAGCCCCTCTTCCTCCCCTCCATCCTCCCTGACGCGTATCGTTGCGGTAGGGCCGGCCCAGCTATCGGTAGTCTATCTGAGAAAACTTTTTGGAAAAGACGGGCTATGGACCCAACCAACTCTATTTGGGAGGGGAGAACTCCCTCGCATGGTAGAACCCATGCAGAGGCTGCGGTGTCAGAATGCGGAACGTGTGTAGCCTACTTTAAGAGAAGATGGACTAACGTGACAAATGTCAAAAAATAAAATTCTCGACCGGCCCAGAAGTGAAGCGGCCGACCGGGAACTCTCCCGATTCTCCCGATTACCCACCCCGGGCCTGCATGTGAATTACAGTGTTGGCCAAGAGCACCAGCTCAATGAATTGGGCCTTCAAGAAGGGCCATATAACTGCTGATGATGGGGCAATACAGGACGTTTTTATTTATTTATTCTTAGGCCATGTCGATAACAAATCCCCTGCCCCTAAGACCCCCTGTAAAACACTAGGGTTTGGACAGTGGTCTACCACTAGCCTGTGTGCCAGAGCACACAAAAAGTTGATCAGACTGTCTAAAGGCTCTTGTACGCTTCACATAACATTGAAGAGCACACACCGGACACAGCTTGTTCATATGCTCCTCCTCTGCAGATGCGAAAGGAAGGGGTGAGAAGACGGCAAGCTCAATCACCCGATTGCAAAAATTCTAAAATGACACCAAGAGCGCAGCTGGTGGGGTCATGCCCCCCTGAGGAACACCACCGTTCAAATAAGCGCCACTTCAGTGTATAGAGAGAGAGGGTTGAAATGGCCCCAGCACTCTGGATCGTGGCCACCACCGAGTCTGACAACCCTGAGGCTAGCAGCCTCTCCCGTTCAGGTGCCAGGCTCTGAGCTGCCACAACTCTGGTCGAGGATGCCAGATTGTTCCGTGTGCCTGTGAGAGGATGTCTCTCTGGAGAGGTAGCTCCCAAGACGGCTGCACTGACATCCTGTTCAAGTCTGCGACACATGGCTGGCTGGGCCAATGGGGTGCAACTAACATCAGTTCTCTTCTCTCCTCCATAATCCTGTTCAGCACATGAGGGATGAGAGGCACTGGTGGAAAAGCATAAAGGCGCATGTCTGGCCATGGGTGAGCCGATGCGTCCACACCCAGAGGGGGAGCGTCGCCCCCCATAGAAAACCAGAGCAGGCAGTGGGCGTTTTGTCCAATGCAGAGACAGAGAACGGACTCCCCCTTGGCAATTTATATACGCCATAGCTGTGGTGTTGTCTGTCCTGACCAGCACATGATGACCACTCAACATGGGAAGAAAATGCCGCAGTGCCAGAAAAACTGTTTGCAGTTCCACCACATTTCTATGTGACTTGGCTTGTGCTGCAGACCAGCGGCCGTTCACAGTTCTCCCCTCGCAGAGTGCCCCCCATCCAGTTGCGGAGGCGTCTGTCGTGACACCATGCATCTGTTACTATGCCCAGCGGAGCCGCAGCCCTGAGTAACTGAGGGGGACTGAGCTTTAAAGACAGATACCACATTTGAAAAGGCTGCATGCGCAACATACTTAACTTATAAACGTATTGTTTATATATTAATTATGCTAAGAGATTTACATTCATGACCATAAAAATAATAATCCTTTTTGGGCCTGTTGCCCTTCTCTACTCTGCCCGTGTCTGCCCGTGTGTGTGTGTGTGTGTGTGTGTGTGTGTGTGTGTGTGTGTGTGTGTGTGTGTTTTTCTGTTGTGGTCGTGAGCATGTGTGTCTGATCACAAGCCTGTCTTCTCCTCATTTCCTCTAAACCACCTCATGTGACTCTCTGTCTCCGCTGATAACCACTGTGCTAGCTGTGGTACCTTGGGTGCTGAGCTATGTAGATGTGATCAGCATGCTTTGCAAAAAAAAAATCCAGTAAACATTTCATGTAAAAAATCCCCCTTGTTAACCAGCTTCTACTTCTGTAAGTGCAATGTGTGTGTGTGTGTGTGTGTATGAGTGTTGAACAAACCGCATGTTGTCAGATACTGCTGTCACAGCAGTAATGCTGAACCAGCTAAGATGTTAGTTGACGCCCCCGAAGTGTCCACTACAAAGTGTGGAGGATGGTTAATAATAACAAACATGATGGGAATAGGTATAAATATGGTATGTACA
The DNA here is from genome assembly GCF_900700415.2 of Clupea harengus. NCBI lineage: Eukaryota > Metazoa > Chordata > Actinopteri > Clupeiformes > Clupeidae > Clupea > Clupea harengus. The sequence goes on along the minus strand of NW_024879659.1, from coordinate 78,360 downwards.
TTAACCAGGCAAGTAACCATGGTGTATTATAGGGTATTATAGGGTATAGATATAAGGACCTGACATTACACATACACATTAATACTTACAAACAACAATTCTGTGATTAAGATTAGTTCCCATTAATCAGTGTATACACCCTATCCATATGCAGCTTTACATATCACAAGCTACACACACACACACACACACACACACACACACACACACACACACACACACACACACACACAGATGTAGATGCTAGTTGCCATTCATCACTGTTCTGAATCACATGAGTGCATTAAATGTGACCAGAGGTCAAAGGGCTGTAATGGAATTACATGGTATTGTTTTTGTGAATTTTAGTTTTTTTCATCATATTCTTCACAAGATTCATGATCTATAAAGTAATATAATATTGGTCAAACTGATCAAAAATATGTTCTAATATACAGACAGATTTGACCGTGACCTCAGACTTACCTTGTATGAAGATCTTTCATGAACACACGCTTGCGATTCCTGAAAGACCTTGTATGTACCCTCTGCCCTCTAGTGGCTAAAAAGAGTATCAAAAAAAGTAATTCCACCCATGACAAGTTTGTTTGTCCACATTGTGAACAGCATAGACAAAAATATATATTCTATAATGGGTAAATGTGTAAACACAACACATGCAACACATACAAATAAAACACATAACACACAGACTATAAAACAGCACATAACATGCTATACAACACTAATCTGCAAATACTGCAGAGATAAAACCGACAGAAGTGCCATAAATGGACATAAACCATGTGCTACCTGTGGGAATATCTGAGATTATCCCAGAAAATTAAGATGTTCCAGTAATATTCTTAAACAATAACATAGTTACAGTTGAGTTAATATAATGGAAAACTGAGTGAACACCCTGTACAATATTAACAATATAACGTACGTACTCATGTTACACTTCTTCACCACTCTGTCACAGAGAGAAGAGGATGACTATCACCAAGTTACCACCATGGCTTTTGATCAATCAATAAATCAATCAATCAATCAATCAATCAAATCTATATTACAGACTCATGGTCCGGATGAAAGACAAGACATTGCATAAAATAAATGACATACGAAAGCACAATAAGAAATCGAGGTTTAAAACAAGTTTAAATCATTGTATTTTATTGCAGCATAGTGGTCATTTGGTCATTTAATGACAAAATGTGTTGCGGAAGTGTCAAATTGTGTCAGGTTAGGCGATAATTGTCCCACCAGTGCATGTGCTGACAGAGATGATCCATTTAGTTTTTTATTGTTGCTTATCCCATGGACTGTTTTTAGGCTGCAGCACTATTCACTCATTCACACTATTTTTAAAACATAATTAAAAAATAATATATTTTGGGAAAATATGTTAACCATTAACACATAAGTAATATGTGTCTGTATAAGTGCCTAATAAAGTCTGCATTAAGCTTCCTTGATCAGTTACTAGGCCTGTATTTGCCAATTTCTTACTGAAAATTCATTATTGGTACATCCTTACTAACCAAGCAGTTGGTCTCAACCATAGCTTACTGATATATGAAGAATACAAATAGAAAGTTTGTAGCCTCCTAATACACTGTCTGAATATGTTACTTATAGGGACAAAATAATTGTAGAATAGGTATTCCCACAAACAATGGTCAATGAGATGGCACAGCAGGTCCAAGTAATGGTAAGTGTACCATCACCCAGGCTACTAGTGGTGACTGAGGGGCAGGATCCCTGTTCTAATGTGGAAACTTGCTCAAGAGCAATGAGTGCACTTCAATCGGTGATACCCACAGAGTATATCATTACTGATCCAACATACTGTAAGTTAAGCTAATTTATGATCGGCCTTTAACTAGGGTGACCAGATTTGAGTTTGTGAAAAAGAGGACACTTCGTTGCGGACCCCGCCCCCTCCCCGCGACGAAGTTTTGACATCTTTTTTACATGCAGATGTCATGTACTATTGTAAACGATGCAACTTGTGGAGGCGGCAATAAGACATTTTTGAAAATATCCTTTTAAATAGTGTCCTCTAGTGGGTTTTAGGAAGAGAAATTAACCAATTTAGATTTTAAATATGGCACAACAATAAACATATTGAAGACATCTGCTGATATAGGTGCTTATTATACTGTAGCATGGTAGGGATTTGCAGCTCAAGTGAGTAGGTAAACGTTGTAGGCTAGAGTTCACCAGCTAGTTATAGCTGGCGGAGCTACTGAGTAGGGTAGCATACCCACAGGATCAATGAACCGGCATGATAAAAGAGAGCCACGACATCTATAATTAACTCGTGATTTAACCATTTTGTTTATTTTACTATTTAAAACTTCATGTGCTATACCTTTATATCCAGCAGCTGATTATGGCAGCTTTCACCAGCTTGGGTTGGACAGTCGCTCCAAGTCTGTTTACTAGACGTTATCACCGTCTGTCTGCACGCTCGCGAGGCTCGCTCACTCACTCACGACCAAACAGAGCCGTGCACTTGCCACCACAGTCTCAAACAGGCGGGATTCTTGTGCTACTCGAGTCTATTTTATTTCTAACTCTAAAAATTAAACAAAATAAGTTCACTAAATAGGTTGTTAGGTGTTAATTTGACGATCTCAAAATACATTTTTTTGGGAAACTTTTGGGGGGGGCTCCAGCTCCAGCTCTATCTAGGGATACATACGCCACTGGTTACGCACCATGCCATTCTTAACATTTCTGTCCAGGTGTCTCCTCAATCACGTCACCAACCAAATGCAAGCCGTCACCTAATTGACGCTACATTCATCACAGTATCAAAGGCACAAAATGATCGCATTTGGAGGATAATTTTCCTATCTGGCAACACTGGGAAGGCGGTCCACCAATGACAGTTCTCTCTACCGTCAGAGCTCGTGCAAGAAGGTGGAACGTAAGGAAGATAGGCTACCCTTTCCAAAACTTGTAAGGAGGTAATAACTAGTTTGTGAAAGACAGAAACACAAATATCCGACGAGGCAAAATCCCGGACGTTTTTGGAATCCCTGCCGGACGCATTTTTTAGGTCTCGAAAAGAGGACATGTCCGGGTAAAAGAGGACGTCTGGTCACCCTACTTTAACACAGACACGCAGACACGCAAGACACGCAAGATCCCTTTGCGTTGTTACAAACCCCCTTGAGGACCTCTTGTATGCTTGCGTGAGTCTCCCAAATTTTGTAATTTGTTATTATCCGACAAGGCGACACAAGCCGCAGGGCTGTGAATGGTCCAACCCATCGCTGTTTACCTTGTGGGCAGTAGCATGCTAACATTACATAGCTGGCTCAGACACCTCGCAAATCCCCTCAGACATATTTTTCACTTACAATAACAGGGTTTTTACATTGCACAGTGTCTATTTCTCGGTACCTTAAAAAGAATCTAAGCAAAACAAAGTCAAACAAACTTTTAAATCGCTGTTTACCTTGTGGGTAGTATAATGCTAACATTAAACATTAACTTTAAACAAATCTAAGCAAAACAAAGTAAAACAAACACATTTTAAATCACTGTTTACCTTGTGGGTAGTATGATGCTAACATTAAAAATGTACTTTAAAAAAATCTAAGCAAAAAAAAGTAAAACAAACAACTTTTATGTTCAAATACGACCATCTATGGAGTTTGGTCCGCCATCTTAACAGTAACGCAGTCGTAGAAGCATAACGGCACATTCATTTGTTTTAAAATTAGTGATTACTTTCTGTATAATCAGACAGAAATGATGAAAATGGCCCTCTACCTTACAGACAGGTTCATCCTTAGTAAACTGTAAGTATTGAATAATTCCTTTGAAACAGGTTCCCTATTCTAAAGTGAAGACTGATAGGTTTCTAATGCCAATGTAAAAAGGATGGCATCCTGGAGTTTTACATTTCTATTTAGAAAAAGACAATTTCCCAGACATGTGTCCAAAGAACCCTACCACACCCCTCAAAAGTAACCATATATAGACCATCAACCATCAACCATCAACCATCAATCCATCACTCCATCAACCCCCCCTCAAAAAACAATGCAGGCTTGCAATTCATGGGAGATTTTGTAAGTACACTCTGCCCTCTACTGGCAAAGGGGACTACTACAAGACTAACTACACTTTTGTCACTTTTTGACTTTATTTTTCATGCTCACACAATATTTGTTAACGGCATAACATTTTTTTCAGTTTCAGTTGATAAGAGGTAATCAAATCAGAAGTCTTAAAATAAAATAACACACTCATACTATGAAACCCAACACATGACATATATACTATACAACCAGTATAGGACAAACACGGTGCCATATACCTCAACAAAAATCAGAGAGAGAGAGAGAGAGAGAGAGAGAGAGAGACCACACACACACACACACACAAACACACACACACACACACACAAACACACACACACACACACACACACACACACACACACACACACACACGAGTTTCTCCCGCTTTTTTCACCATTCTGTATACAATGCCTCATGTACATACATCAGATTCATCACTGATTCAGCATCTGTAAGATAAATTCAGTTCAGTACGAATGTATTAACAACTTATTCATATTAACAATGTGTAGGCCTATATAGAACATATGTATGCTTAAGGACACAGTGTGCAGAACAGAGCCTGAGAAAACAGAGAGTCTGCAGTTTATCTGGCTTGGACAAGGTCAAGCCAGTGGCCTCTTAGCTTGGTGCAGGCCAGCGCAAGAACTGAGGTGTTTGAAGTTTTTAGACAGATAAGACCATCTGCAGAAGGGAGTAGAGGCGCTCACAAAGCCATGATTGTCACCCTGAAGAATATATTATGCTACAGTCCCGGAGGGGCGTATACCTGGAGGCCCAAAGAAAGTTAACTCAGTAGATCTGGACTTAAAAGACAGACTTTTTTGTATGTGTATCAGAATGCATTCTCCAGCCTGGCTTGATGGTACTCTGTGTTAAGTCAAGTCAAGCTGTATTTGTGTTACTATTTACCAGTGAAACCTTTCTTGTAACAACCAAATGCTTCGTGCTGGTGGTCTCTCTCTAAACCAACACGCAAGAGTGAAAACTACTTTTTCTTGAGTGCTGATACATTTTTAATTCAATCATCACTTCAATATTATTTACAAAACATGGATTTTTGGCTTTTTACTTGTGTTAATTTACTCCTGCTTGGGTAACCATGATTAGCATGATGCCATAGTAACATAGGATTGGATTGGATTGGAGTTTTGGATTGGTCGTTGGTGTTTGGATAGGAATTGGATTGTCGTCGTCGTCGTTTGCTTTATATAACCATTTAACTGACTTTACATTACATCTTTTGTTTCTCTCCACAACACTGACATTCACCACACGTTTTCCTATAATTAATAGATAACTATATACTTGTAACCCTTAATAAATAACTTATTATTATTATTATATCAAATATTCTGCGTGGCCTCCCCTTTATGTTTCGTGCCTGTGAGCTGGCTCGTTACACACAGTCATATTGTCCCCATCACAGCCCCTACTGTGGGTATGCAGTCATATTGTCCCCACCACAGCCCCTACTGTGGGTATTCAGATATGGAATACAGTAGCTCCTTTTTTTTTCATTATCCAGGTCACAAGAGAAAAGAAGGAACACTTTTAGACTGGATCACTCCAGCCAGCTAGCTAGTGGATGGTGGATAACTGAGTAACTATCCAGCCAGCTAGCTAGTGGATGGAGGATGACTGAGTTACTATCCAGCCAGCTAGCTAGTGGGTGATGGATGACTGAGTTACCATCCAGTCAATTCAAATTCAGTCCCTTTCACTGGCCAGTATGATACCAAAGGGAGCAATGTCAGACCATATAGTGAACATGTGCCTAGTCACAAAAGGCAAGGACAAACTGGGTTGGTTGGTTTTTATGTACCTACCCCCAATAATAACATCACACAAAAATTCATAGTATTTATTAATGTCTTACAGAGGACACTATCATGAAATATTTCATCATTTCTTTTTTCATGTATGGAAGTATGAAACACAATGTTGCATACAGAGTGTTTTGTATGGGAACTTAACAAAAACCCCATCACCTGCAAAAGGAGAATTGTGCACTTTTTTTTCTTTCAGTTTCTTGAAAGAATTATATAGAGATATTACTTGTTTTTTCTCTGTTCATCACATTTCCAATTTTCTGATATTTTGTCTTTAAGGAGCATACCACTACCTCCCAGTGCTGCTACAGTCCCTACTCCAATCAACACTCCTGAGATGACCGGGAATCCTGCGACTCCGAGCACAATTCCTCCAGTTGCCGCTGTTGCCACTCCTGCCACAGTCAGAGATGCTTTTTTTAGCGTCTTTATTATCTGGGCTTTCTTGTATATATCATAGGTATAGTACTCTCTTTCCTTCACTCTGTTGCTCTTCACCATGCATTCAACTTTCTGTACCAGAAGAGTAACCTGTTTTGGATTGCTGTCATTATTGTTAAATCCATGAAATCCGCCCCCACAGTCACTAATGAGCTTCTGGAGATCAGCACTTCCTTCAACATATTGCTCTAAGGTCATACCTTTGAGATGATCAGTGTGAGTGAAGAGTACCACTGCATGCTGTAAAGCTTCCTTCCCAAAATTATCACAGATCCACTGCACTGCATCCTTCTCTTCCTTGCCGTATCTACCCCCAACACTAATCACTAGCAGGAACACATTGGGTCCAGGAGCTGTCATGTCAATAAACCTATTCAACTCACGACTCAAAGCCTCCTCACCTAATGCTGTGTCATACACACCCGGTGTGTCAGTAACTGAGATGGTCTTTTCTTCTAAAATGACCTCACATATCTGACACTCTTTCGTCACAGATTCAGATGACGGACTTGATTCAAAGCCTTCTCTTCCCAGGATGGTGTTTCCTGCTGCACTCTTCCCTGATCCAGTCTTCCCCACCAGCAAGATCCTCAGGTCAGCAGGAGATGAAGGTACTGTGAAAGCAAAGAGTTAGATAAATATTTAGTGCTTTTGGAAACATCTGACAACAGTTTCACAAACATAGGTTGCACCATTTTACAGATTTATTTTGACCTTTAAAAAAAGAAAATCCCTGCTGACAGTGAATTTGTCTGTTTCGATGGGTTTTTTGTTAATGCACATAATGTCTATTATTACTATTACACATCTGACATAAATAAAACTCACTTCAATCGTATCTTCTGCTTTTTATTCATGTTTGTATAAACTGTCATTTGACTGTCAGTTGCAGAAATGCATTTTTCACGTCTGTGCTGAACTCCGCTCCGGCCACGCCCCCTGTTCAATGGTTGATGCACACACCTCCGCTACAGGCTGTCACACTCACTCTACCAGCTGCACTTCATTCCTCTTCCCAATCGCCTGCACCTGCATCATCCACATTCACCTGATAACAGGGTGGATCCAACCAAGAATTTAGTTTAACTTTAATTTAGATTGCGAGATGGTGGAGGTCCAATGCCCTTCTAGTTATTATTATTATTATTATTATTAGAGGAAATATAAAGTGGATTTCTTGTTGATCCTTGTCCATTTGTCATTAAGTTATTGAATTATGTACAAATTAAAGTACAATATAATGAAAAAAAAAGATTTACTTAATTGCCAAGTTTTGCTCTTTAAACCAAATACACTGTAAAGGACTTTTAAGCTTATTACAGTTTTTTACGATTGGATAAACAGTAAAATCAAAAGTATTACACAATTATCAAAACCTTTACTCAAGGAGCAAAACAACGGCTCAGATTTGCACCACTATATAGTATAAGCACATGTCAACATCACACTTTTTGCAAAACAATACACACAAGTGATTTGCAAAACACTAAACACACTTGAATGCTTTAGACACAGAAGTATATCAAGAGGTCACTTCCTTGCAATTCCAAAACACTGACTGTCAAATTACCACACTTATGTGAAGGGACCAGCATAGGTCATAAGAATATGCCATAGTCAATAAGTCAATGATATTATACCTAGTCATAATTGTTACTTTTATTTGGATTTAACTAGCCATGAGTGGACCTTGCTTGGTGAATATTCTTTGTCTCTGACCTGGGTAAGTGAGGTGCGACATTGGTCTCACCTCCCCCCCAGGTCGAGACAAAGAACCCTGCATGCATGGCCCATTTGAATAGACGGTGACACCCCTTAATGTCAGTGTATTTAACCGACTGTTCCCCAAGGAACAAATCAGATATGCTGAGGTGAAGTTCTGTGAGGGAGGATGGATCTGAAAGTCTCTGTCTCACAAATGGTCGGCCGCCATTCTTCAAGAATAAACCTGAATCCTGACTGATCAAACCTAAGACTGAATCTCCAATATATGGTATAAAACTAATTACCATCAATGAGCCTGTCAAATAAACACAACCATCAAGTGCCCAAACACATGATTGCTTAATTGTAGACACACCAAACAGGTTTAAGCACTATAAAAATGCAGCAGATGAGTTCATCTGTCTTCAACCAAAATGGAAGGAGTCAGAAGAAGAGTGAGGGTGAGAGGGGGAATCCACAGAGGAGGAAAGGAGGAAGAAGAAGAGGCGGAGGCCATGCCAGAGGCTGAGGTCAAGGTGGATGTAAGAGGAAGACCTGAAGCAGGAGGAAAACGTGCTCAAAGAAGAAGAAGACCAAATTTATCAAATAAACTTGAAAGGAGGACCGGGGCCCATGTTCACGCAAGAACAAGATCGAGAGATCATAAACATGGTTTTGGCAAATAATGCTATCAGGCTCAGAGAAATTCAAGCCAACATTATCGGTGACCATGCCATTTTCAATATAGTAATGTCCATCAGGTCTCTCAGTCAACACTGGCACACATCCTAAAAAGACATCAGGACAAAATGAAACAACTTTATTTGTACTGTATTTTCAGTTTTTTCTGATCTTTTTTTAAAGGAATTGTAACCTGTACTGGAAACATCACTTTACGTTTGTCTGATATTTGCTGAGCTTACAGTGTTATGCACACTACTGAAGTAGCATGAAAACTGGGACATGTTTTGTTGTGATCCTCTATGTTGACATGTTGACTGATTTGGGTATATGGAGAGAATTAAATAATATTTTCATCAGTCTGCAGCATTGGTCTTGTGTAGTGTTTGTTGAATTTATTGTATATTTGCACTTTCTCTGTGTACTTCACTAACACTACTCTAATCACTGAGAAGTAGAATTGCTAAAAGTGTTTTAGGTTTATAACAGCAGTGTGTAAGTGGTACAAACAGAATTCAGTCATATGCAACGTGTGTGTTTCATATGGTAACAAAATATGGTTTTGTTAAATTAGTGTATAGTTTTTACAAGAGTGTTTCATTTTGCAATGGATCTGAGGTGTTTTGCTCATTGGGTGTGTGGTTGTGCTAATTGTGTGAGGTGTATTGAAAAACAAAACAAAGCAGTCAAAATTGTGTTTAAGCAATCGAGAAAAACTGTAAGCTGAAATATTTGGGGATTCTCTTCCTGGAGCCAGAAAAAAAAGAAGATTAGTGTAGTGATCTGGGCCCTTTTCCTCGTACCTCACTTAGCGAGTTACAGAGATAATTTTCAGGATAAGATAACATAAGTCTGCCTTTTCGGTTCCTCTAAGCAACTTTGGCTAAATCACCATAGCAACACATCATAAACTTGAACCTGCTCCGGCGCAGGCTAATTTAAGTGAAGCTGGATAAGCTAACCACATCCCCGGAAAAAAATGGCAGTTCCCTTCCTGAGAGATCCCATTGATGAAAGAGTGATATTAGTTAGATTAGCGTTTTATACATCATGATGACTTCCTACACGAGCGCTATCGATTCTGCCGACAAGGAATCATCTATTTACAAGACCTTCTCGAGCCATATATTGCGCCATATATTAACACCACATGCCGCAGCCGAGCATTGACTGTCTCACAGACTGTATGCATAGCCTTGCGCTTTTTGCGAGTGGTACATTTTTGTACAGTGAAAGCCGCTGCATGCCATGCTGTTAAAGTTTATTTGGCGCTTAAGAAACGTATGGATGTGTTCACTACATTCCCTGGCCATGTACAAGTAAATGCAATCAAAGAGGGCTTTTATGGAATTGTAGGTAATTGAGTTATTCGATATTTCACTGTTTACTGAAAATAATGATAAAATATGAAGGAGAACATGTACACACTTGGTAAAGAGGAGTGGGGAATCGAGCTAGCAACCTTCTGATTACTAAACGACTCCTCTATACGACTCCTCTAACCCCTGTACCACTGTGGGACATGTCATAATACATACATATTGATCCGCCCACACACAGATTCGTACACATATTCAAACTCCTACTTATATATGGTCATCTACACATTCATGTATATACACATATATAGTACATGATACATAAGCGCATACAGTACATATATCCTCATAAGAATCTATTAATTTGTATCAATTAGATGCTCTTTGGGCTTGTTTTTATCTACTTATTCTAAAAGAGTTGAGATCATTATTTTCACTAGCAAGATCTCATTCGATGATTCATTCTATTAAGCCTACTGCCAGCAGGCACATTTAGAAAATATGATCTGATTGATTGGGGTAATGAGGCACTTAAAATTAGCCTATACATTTTCCCAACACTTATGCATTTAACTTGTCGGTGATATTTGGCCACGTTCTTGTCTTGCTCTCGCAGCGGTGGCGGTGTTGGATTTTGCCATGATTATGGTCTTGTATTCTTTATAATGGTTCATTATCATCTCCTGCTCGCCAGCGGAGAAAAGGGAAGCTCTTTCTTTATGTTTAGTAGCCATTGTACCATTAGAAAATCATGGTTTTGGTAATCGACGCTTCCCCCTTTTGAAGTAGGACGGGCACGCGCAATTACCCTGATAAGTGAAGTCTGGTTCGAATTAACGACATAGTTTGAGCGCAGATCAGCCTTGGAGGAACCGAGATAGCCTGTCAATCATCGCATTAATTTAAACTGGCTAATAGGACATTTGATCGACTTAGTTGAACCACGTACGAGGAATACCCCCCTGGTCTGGCCAAACACACACACAAGGGACACTTCACAGCCAACATATAACAAACAAAAGGAAAGAAACCTGGGGGGTTATCCTCGTACGTGGTTCAACTAAATGTCCTCAAACTTGCCAAAAAGGCTGACTCATGTAATCTTATCCTGAAAATTATCCGGGTAACTCAGTTATTCAGGTATGAGGAACGGGGCCCCGGTAATGGTAATGTAGGTACAATAACTACCAGCCTCACTGGCACCAGAATAGTGTAGGCATCATAGGTACCTGTGAGTGTAATTGTGCATAAATAGCAACACTGTTCTCACAAAGGTTACCAAGATAATGGTGGTAGTGTCCTGACAACAGCACTACTAAAATGTTGATCGCACCAGAGGTAGATAGCAACTATTCAACACAACAATAGATCAATTGTGTTCATACATGGGGGCGCAACACACATGGCCTCATTTACTAACAGGATTGCGCCCATTTCAGGCGTAAAATAGCGGGTAAAGACATAAAACTGTATTTCCAAAGGAGGTGCACCTGAGTAAAAGCGCAGAGTACCGCTGCTGGGAGGGCAAAAGGGAAAGTGGGTGTTCGTCGCAAAGAGATGGGAGATGCGTAAAGTGCACCTAATTATGTATTAGTAACGAAACAAGAGGTGTTTTAGCATGACATATCAGCTGCTAAATGAAAACGATGTGCCTGCGAGAAATTTAAAAAATATATTTTTTATATTTGATATATCATTTAATATAGGCATATACAAAATTGTCCCACCAGCTAGCTGTTCGGCCACGTCTTACCCAGAATCGCCGCACATTGTATGGTTTAAACCGTATTTTCACCCATAGTTCAAGCACACCGAGTACAGTGCTCGCCTTCTGCGTAGGAGTGACGCGTATCTATTCAGGAAAAGTACTTGAATTCGAAGTACACTAACTACAGTAAACTAAGTAAATTGTAGAGACAGAGCAGCATGTTCATTTCACCTTCCATGTTTATTTTGACGTTATAGCCTCTCGAGCGCAAGCAACCCATAGTGCCATGCCAACCGAACGTCTGAAAACTTCAGTTGCTCCTGTCCACGCTACAACTCCAGTTTTCAAATGTATCTGCCTAGGGCAGCGTTTTTGAAAAGCGTGGTTTTCAGTGTTCAGGAATACGCCGTTATAAAGTAAGGGGTGTCATGTATTCCAACCAGACTATTTAACGGGATGCTATGGAGCAGTTAACCTGGCTATTAACTATCCTAGCTATCTCTAGCTTAGGGAACCATCTTAACAGTTTGCAGTTGCCTGTGTGTGATTATGTTAATATGTGTGAATATGAACTCGTGAACATAAACTCGTTAATATGAAGCTGCACAGGCACCCTGAGGGGTAACCATAGCAACCCATGAACTCAATGTTCGGTGAAAAGTTGAATTTCCCAAAATCAGCTCACCAATAAAAGACAGTCTTGAATTCAAAGTGATCACAACTTTTAATGTGGACGGAAGGGCTTAACGGAGAAATATTTATGAGTTTCTATATTTACCCGGGTTAGTTTGCTGTAACCTCGTGAACCAAAAGCTCTCATTTTAATTTTAGCTCATCATCCATGGTGGAACACGTAGGCTCTTTCTTCCCTATTTTAGCGGAGCGCTAAATAACACTAATGGGCGGTGTTAGGCGCAGATGACGTGACGAGGTTTTTTGTTTGATAAATAGGATGCAAAATACCGTGCGCTATATGCGTTTTGGCAAAGGCGCTGATTGCGCTGCGGTCGCAATGTTAGTAAATGAAGCCCACAGTGTCTACCATAGTGGTCAAAATAAAGATTCGTCACAAATCAGTCTCATGAATCAATCTCATGAATTATACCAAGCTATCAATCTGGAATCTGATTAATAAGGAGTTCTGAACTGAAGAGGTTGGCAGCATTCACTCTTTTGCAACACTAATTAAACCAGCATATACAATAAAAAGCATGTATTTACAAATGTATCAGAAGTAACACACATGTATGTAATCTAGATGTATTAATGAATGAATTAATTAATTAAAGAGGAATGTGTGTGTGTGTGTGTGTGTGTGTGAGAGTGAGAGAGTGTGCATGTGTGTGAGAGTGTGTGTGCTCAAGTGTGTGCTGTTGGATGCACGCCTGATATTTCCGTGTGCACAGTCGTGAACACAGGTCAGACAAAAACGAGGCGAAGCTTAGAGCTTTCACTCCGTGTGTGTGGCTATGATAAGGCCAACATAGGCTGTGTGTGATCCATGTGATCACGGGGCCAAGTTAGAGGAAGAAAATGGTTTGTAATGCATGGGAGACTCTATGTCTATGGGCAGCATAACTAACATATGGGTAGCATAACTAATTGTATGGTGTGACACAAGCCCTTTTCTTAGATATCTCTGACTGAGTGGAGCAACTCCTATTACTGGGTATATATTGCCATCCAACGCAACAAGTCTCTCCTAGTACTCTTCTATACTTTCAGCTATCTGGCTTTCAGTCTGGAGAAAATGAAGGGTTATATTTCTTAACAGCATTTTGCTTGTTGTTTGCTCATTATATCTGCTAATTATGTCGTATTTTAGTGGTAAGTCACTTTGAAAGAAAACCTCTACCATATGGTTATTGTAAATGTAATACTTACCAATCTGTGCATTGTCTTGCCTCTCAAGAAGAGGAGCTGTAAAGAGAAATTAAATTAACTGTTAAATAATTACATTTAGATTTTATATGGGCCATTCTACCGAAAAACTATTTACAAAACAATTAAGTATTCAGACATAGATATTTACTAAGAATATGTTATGGTCTATTTAAACCCAAGAAATGAGATAGGGATAAGCTAAATATATACAAAATCATCATTTATAGGGTACTTTCTATTAGGAAGTAGCTGTCCCCAACCCTGACATCTAAATTTCAATTTCTGTAAATAACACTTTTAAAATGTTTTTGATTTTTTTCAATTATCTAATTTGAAAGATCTTTATGATTAAGTTTAAACAGAACTTGGAAGATTTAGATTTTTGTGAGTTTAATATGAAAAAAATAAACTATACTCAAAAAATCATGTCCATAGTTTTCATGTCACTACCGAAACAAAGGAGTTTTAGTCCATTGGCTGAGCCTGGTTTTTAGCCACACCCCTGCATTTATAACCAGGCAGTGATTCTGCATCCCTGTCCCTCATGGCTGAATGGTAAGTAGCTAGATCCCATACTTTTGATATAACTGTGTTCCAAAGTCTGAAAATCAGTGTGTAACCTTAAGAAGTCACTACCGAACACATATTTTCTTCAATTAAGTAAACTTTTTGGGGTTTTATGCAAAGTATTATGTTTGTTTGTGTGTACACCTCTTCAAAGATTTTTTTGCTAGCCATGTGCTTGCTAGAATAATTTATTTATGCTCAAAGTTAGCTAGAATTGTCACTACCGAAAACAGTCACTACCGAAACAGTCACTACCAAAACATATGGTAAAGTATAAATTGTATAAATTGAACTTTGAAATTTAGTAAAAATTTAATTTGTATTGATTTCATTGTGAAAACCTTCAAGAAATATTTGTAAAAATACTCTTCAGAGAATGGAAGGAAACACAATCTGAACAGGTTAATAATAATACTCTTTTACTATAGTGTATTACCATGTTTCGGTAGTGACAATTTTTGGGAGAGGAAAAACATTCCAACACATTCTGAAAATACAACATAAAAATTGACGGTTCTTTTACTAGATATGTGTGCTTTAGATATGGTTCAATATACAAACGGACAAAGTTTTGGGAATAAAACATAAACATTTTAAAAATATTTCCAACCTGACTTTGCACCAATTCGGTAGAATGGCCCATATAGTATAGTTAAGTTATATCACCTGCCATTGACCTTATACACTTTCTTATGACCTAAATTAAATCAGTTAAAGGCACATAACTTTCATTTTCTTTGTTCTGTTTTCATAGTTCCATGCTGTTACCGCTGATAACGAAGATAATGGAATGTTCACCGTTATGCGGCACGGTATTAAAGGGACAGATCCATATTCATATCATAGCCGTAATATTCATTGTGCATAAATATACTGTTTATATCTTTATTGTATGTAATTGTTAACATTTGTATATAATTGGTATTTGCATCATTCCATAGAAACCACAGATTAATGGTTAAATGTCCATCCTTTACACCGATCATTATCTCACGGTTCATCAGTCATTTCATGTTCATCCTGCCAATCATATCTTGAGAGTGTGTGTGTGTGGAAATATATACCGTTCTGACTTTGTCATTGGGACTTTGACATCATCTGTTCTTACCGGAAAATCTGTGGCGATTGGCACCTATTCACTCAACCTTCATACAGATCCTTTTGGGATTCATTCATTCACATATCCCCCATTTCAGAGTCTTAGTTTTCAGTAGGAGATATGGCTGCATTGGCGTTGTTAGAGGATATTGCCAACCGCGCAATAAGGAGAGAAAGGGTTTTTGCGTAATCGCGCAATTTATTAGATTTCCATACAGTGCCCAGGAACAGCGAAATGTGAAAGAGGATTTCCTGCGTAAAACAGGGTTCCCAATGGTTTATCAACCCGACAGCCGATTGCTCATGGCTGGTCAACAACGCTCTCTCTTTTGTCTTACGGCAAACAACTGCCTCTTGTTAGCCAGTTACGGACCACTAACCTAAACTAAGTAAGTTTAGCGCGAGCAGCTAACCAAAAGCCTGCTAGCTAACTCTGCAACCGAAGCGAGCATGAATTGCAACGGAGTGAGCGATCGAGTCCTCCGCGAAAATTGCAGTGTAACAAAGATGACAGCTAGGACAACTTCCACCATCTATATATATATATATATATATATATATACAACCCCAAATCAGAAAAAGTTGGGACGGTATGTTAAATTAAAATTTAAACTGAAAACAGTGATTTGTAAATTCTCTTTGACCTGTATTACATTGAAAACAATACAACAGCACATTATTTGATGTTTTACCTCATGCATTTCATTGTTTTTTTTTCAAAATGAACACTTAACATAATTCAAAAAAAAGTTGGGACAGTTACGCATTTGTAATGTTGGCATTCATTTTCACAACACTTAAAAGACGTTTAGGGACTGGAGACACCAAGGGCCTCATTTACTAACATTTGCGAGCACAGCGTAATCAGCGCCTTTGGCAAACTGCATATAGCGCACAGTATGTTTCCACATTTTACGTAGTATTTATCAAACAAGAAACCTCGTTGCATAATCAGCGTCTAACCCCGCCCATTAGTGTTAATAGCGCGCCGCTAAAATATAGAAACGCAAAAATATTTCTCTGTTTAGCCCTTCTGTCCACACTAAAACGGCGTATTCCGACACTGAAAACGATGCTTTTCAAAAAATCGTTGCTTTTTAAGTGTTGAACAGTACCGCATAGGTGCCTTTCCCTTCTGTTCAGTGCAGGTGTACTGTGATTGTTATTTCATCCTTTTCACACTGTGGTGCCAGTGTTACTTCTCCAACATTCCATCTAATGTTAGGAAGGGGACACTCTTTGTGAACATGCGTTTATGTGGACAGGGACGTTTGGTTGCCATGGCACTGGGGATAGCTTGCTTTTGAGAGGCTATAACGTCAAAATCTCTTTGCGACGAACACCCACTTTCCCTGCGTTTTTACTCAAGTGCACCGTCTTTGTAAATATGGTTCCATGTCTTTAAACCGCAATTTGCGCAGACATTACGGCTGAAGTGGGCGCAATTCTGTGAGTAAATGAGGCCCCAAGTGAGGAAGCATTTCAGGTATAACTTTGTCCCATTCTTCCTGCAAACAAGTCTTAAGGTGTGCAACAGTACGGGGTCCTCGCACACATTCTCTATTGGGGACAAGTCAGGACTGCAGGCAGGCCAGTCCAGCATCCGCACACCCTTCTTCCTCAGGCATGCCAAAAAGTGTCCGGGTGACGTAATATTGGCTTTTGAACAACTCTTGAATGACAGTTGCTATACCAACTCTAGCATTACGTCACCCGGACACTTTGCTGCATTAAATACCTCAATATTTATTTACCCCAGAGCATTAGCATTATACTTCACTACCTGAGACCAGCTTGCCTGTATTTAACCTGCAATAAAACAAGCAAAACAACCATGTGCTTGATGTTTGACTGTGTTAAGAAAGTTGTTGACTCACTAGTTTGTTTATAGTGTCAAAGTAAGTAAGCAGGTTTTGCTAGGTTTAGCCGCTAGCATCTCGTTAGCGACTAGCAATTCCTCCGTTTGCTGCTTTTAGAAAGTGTGTTGTGATTATTATACATATCTGACGGCACCCACAATTACATTTTCACAAAACAGGGAACTGTTTGCACCACCTTTAACTATAGAGCACAACTGGTAGGACACCAGAACAAAATAAAAGACATTGAGGGTGGATCTGACAAAAAAGGGTAGGATGTAGGACTAACGGAGGAATTGCTAATCGCTAATGAGATGCTAAACCTAGAGAAACCTGTTGAAATTTGCTTACTTACAGGATACCGGCAGGTGTAGCTAAAACGGAATTCTTCATAGTTTAGGCAAAATATTAAGCGACTAAAAAGTAGCTGATGGCTTTCGAACGACTCTTAGCCAAAAAGTGTCCGGGTTACGTAGTGTCCGGGTTACGTAATGCTAGTGTTGGTATAGCAACTGTCACTCAAGAGTCGTTCAAAAGCCAAGATTCCTTGAATCTTTTAATTATGTTATGCAGAGTGAAGGGTAAAATATCCAAATTCCTTCCTATCTTTCTTTGAGAAACATTGGGTCTCATTCTCGAACATTTTTCTGAAGTGTCTTCTGAAATGTTTTCTTACGGACTTCTGAAGACCAACGATAGAAAAGATCTCCGCCTGATCCATGAACGACTGGAAATGGGTTCTTACACAGCTGAAGTGTTCTCAGCTGTGCTCCCCCGAATGAGGATTCTTAAATTGAACGCACGTTCTTGTACACCTGGATTTGCATACACACGCCCCCCCATCTCCTTATAAGGGCACGCAAACGTAGAATCGACAGAATCCACGCGAAAGCAACTCGAAAGCGACAGTCATGTCAAAGCGGAAAAGCGAGCACTGGTCGAGTAAACGCAGACATAACTTCACCGGTGCAGAGGTGGAGGTACTGTTGCAGAATTTAGATGTGTCCATTCTATTCCACTATGGCTATATCCACGCGATTGAGTTTAGTGCTTATTTATTCATTGTTAAGAAATGCGTAATCGTGGCACCTATAGAAAATTATTTTGTGTGCTTTTCGACGCCCGAGTTGCTTATACACTCTCACAAGTAATTACTACGGTTATTGCCACGCAAATCAGAATACAACTTAGTTCAGAGAAATCATGTCACATCATGGATCCAAGCCTCACTGTTTCAACCCAGATACTATAAAGTATCACTCAGTGTGCCTACTGAGATCACCTTCAAGTACTCTCTTCTAGAATGAAAGAGAGGGACAACTCACCTTTTCCACGTAGTCGACAGGATTCTGTGCCAAAGGTCCCCACCTCTCTTAGGTATCGGACGTTAAGGCACTCAGCCTGATGATATAGACCGGTGTAGTCAGGCGAGGTGCGATTCAAACGCGGAACTTAACTCACTTCATTAACTGACGCAGAAGCAAGTTTTGTGGTATTTAAAAAGTACCTTTAGATTTAATGTCAAAAAGGTCAACAAGAATTTAAAGTAAAGAAAAAGAACAATAAGACTTGTTCCCCAAGTCAACAAGTAATTAAAAAGAAAGAAAATAAAAGCAATAAGACTTGTTCCCCAAGTCCTTTAAGCGTTCAGCAAAACAGTGTATATCCCACAGCAAAAAAAGAAGATCTAACTCACAAGCATTGGTCTCAGCCTTTTAACTACGACCTGCTTCTATCTTTTCATCACAGACTTTTCCTTATAAGGTCATTCCATCACACAATGTACTTTTATCATGTCAGGGTTTTTGCAACAAAGGTATGACTCAGCTATATGCCGGCTGCTTACAGCCTGCGTCTTCCTCGCGGGCCCAAAGGTTACACTTCCTGTACTTGACCCACTTTACAGTTTCCGTTGGAACATTCACAGCTTACATCAACATTGTTCCCCCACAAGCACCTGCACTGAAAATGTTTCCTTACACAATAAGCAATTTTCACTCTTGATCATAGCAATCGGCAGCAGATATAGATTTGTTAAAACATCACTCAAGCAATTACACACACTATCATATGATTATAAGGCATGATTCAGGCATTCTGCAATCATTGTAAAAGGCATATATTGGTTCAGATGATTATAAAGCATAGCTCCAGCAATTTCATCAAAGCATACGTTTTTCATATGATTAATACATATTTCAAACAATCTCAGCAAAGCGTACATTTGTTAAATGAGTATGAGAATGGGATATGAGTGTGAATGTGAGTCAGAGAATGTCTATGAATGTGAGCCTAACCCGCGTGCGGCTCCATGTCGTGGCTGTCAGGTTCATTCTTTTGTGAGTCGTTCATCACCCGCCTCTTGGACCTGCCAGTCACGAGCCCCGGTGGTACCAGTCCTTTCCACACAACCCCCAGGGACTTCTCCGGACAAGGATTTGTCCGCAGGGCCTCTTTCTCCAACACAAAGTTCCATTTCACAGCAGTTACACATTCTCTGTCAGTCCAATAATACTCATCCCATCCCGCCCGTACAATGTCCCCAGCAGTGATAGGCACATGTTTATCTTCATTAATACACCTCCACCCCGCACCAGAAAAAATTCCCCACAAACAGAATGGATTTCCCAAAGGACACCCAACAGTGTAATTCCCAACAAACTCCCCGTTTTGGCTTAATTGTGGAGGGGCCAGATCGGCTCTTATCGCTGCCCAAAAAGACCCAGAGTCCTCGTGTTTGTATACACGCACCATCGCAGGTCTTACATCAGTAAATTGTAGGTGGGCTCTCCCCTCCCACCCTTTGTCAAAACTGTAAATCAGGCTTGAATTTCTCAACATTACTTCCACTTTGTTCTTATTCCAACGTGCATTCAGCCACGGTATCGAGTGCTCCCCACCCAGTCTAATGTAATGGATTGCCCGCCAGTTAATTGGAACGGCCATCAACTCAAAACAAAGTTTTGATCGGACTTCCCTTCTATTTCGAACAGTCACTCCGATAAATTGCTTTCTCTTCTCATTCACGGGTTCAGAGACCGCTTTCACACTTTCTTTCATACTTTCTTCCGTACTTTCTTTCATACTTCTCCCATGCGAGACGAAATTAGAATCAGCAGCATGTCTCTGGGGCAGTCGCAACTTCTTTTTGTCTTTCTGTCTAAGGGCAATCCCGTCTATTGGGTAAAGTATGTCTCGACCAGTTTGCATAATCACAGATGGTGCTGGCGCAATGATAGACTTCCCGTCTACAACGCTAGGTTCTTGGTTTTTCTCATCGGCCGGTGCGCCCGCCTCTACTGAGCTATGCGTTAAATCGCCTTCAGGGGGCATAGTGGTTGCCTCGGGATTAACTGGAGCCCCAATTCTTCCCTCGACCTCCCCCGTCTCTGGCTGAGTAACAGTCACTTGTATGCCCCCTATGGGTTCCATTAATTCTGGAAGGGTTGGTTCCCCTTCTTGCTTCACATTTTGCATTTCTGCATACACCCCCTCAGACGCACCCCATTCATTCTCCTCAGGCTGAAGATCTATCGTGTCCGATAAGTCAACTAAACCCAAATCCTCAGTATTCACATAAACATTTCCTATATTATCAAAGTCAATATTATCATAATCAGTACCCTTTTGATCTAATGAAACTTGTCCAACAGGCGTATTGGGCCGAGTGTCCATTCCATCTGTTCCACCTGACATCAAATCCTCCCTGTAGCTCGCAAAAAACAAAGAGACCCGGATGGTCTCCTCTCCTGGCTCCCCAATGTCCACCTGCCGCCCTCCGTCTTTTTCCTGTGACAAGTGAGGGGTGGGATTATTTTCTTTACAGTATTTCGCTTTCTCTGTCGGTATGTATTTGACCTGAAAAGCGAGGGTTCAATCGTTCTTTTCCCGCGGTATAAAACGTATAAGCTATCAGCGGAATACATGCAGCGTATCCTAACATGTACAATGCAGTACTGATCAATGCCAGTCCTGTTAGTCTAATAGCCACTCGTCCTATTAACTCATGGGTTTTGTTGGTTATAATCCTACTCAGATATGCTAAGTAAGTGGAGACCAATAGTACATCCATTGAAAGTACTCCTAATGCCATCCACGATCTTCCTGGCAAGCCCATCCATTTAGGAAATTTTCTACAATATTCTAAAATATTTCCTAGCAGGCTGACACAAAACATAGTGAAATTAATTATCTTCCATCCTTTTAGTTTGATTCCTTTCAGTCCTAGTCCTATAAAAATGATCGTTGAACTTGGTAGCTTCCTTCCCATAAAAAGAAATCGAGCTAAATTCAATCCTCCATACACAATAGTAGTTATTATGTATAATGATACTTTGTCTATTGTACAACTAGTAAGCACACAGGACATTAAAATATTTCCTACCAAAGAAGACCACTCGATTTGACCACCCGATTGTCCTCCTAGATCAGGAGTGGTCTGATTTGCAGAGTTGTTTTGCCATGGTAACCTGTTTCTATTTTTGCTCGGTATTATTCGTAAAGAAGTGTAGCTTGTCTTTCACGCCCGTGAGTGACTAACTGTTTTCTTCTGAAGACCTGATATTTATCCGAGGGGTCTCTCTCACTGCCCTACTCGTGACGCCTCGCTAGCAGGTGGGCCTCTTCTGCGGTCAAACCGTTTCCTGTTTTTCTGCATCGCAGTGACACCTGCCTCACTCGCAAAGATGCCTTAGTCATCATTCCGATTATCACTAGTCCTAATAGGGGATACGCTATGTATTGAACCGTTTCCCACAAAGTGTAAAGAACAGGTGAGATTGTTTTATCAAACATCGTTTTGACGATACTAGCCGCTGTCTCTGCAGCCATCCCTGGGAGTTCTGTTATTCCCTTCTGAATTAAAGTCCACCACACTCCTGTCCAGGTGTAATTACCGGTAACCAGAGTCGCCTGGTGAGATGGGGTAGCATTGCACACCATTTTGATTTTCCATCTCCAAAATATCTCCCCATCAGGGGCCTTACTGTTTAACATTTCGTGGATCTCATTATCTTGCTCTTCCATCAGTCTTTTACCCATGGCCTCATACCAATCTTTCGTAGGCAGTTGGCCATAAAAAACCGTCTAAATTACTGTTCGGTCCTTTGCAATAAACTTTCCATTTTGCCATGGCTGCCCCGATCACTACAGTATTTGGGACAAGCGTAGGCCAATGGTCAGAATCTCGCATTAATTTTTTAGCTGTTTGTGCCATCTTGGTGTTCCATTTTATTATTCCCTGACTCACCGAGTCGTATTCTACAAAATAATTATAGATATTCCACACTCTTCTTCCTTTCTCTTCTATGAGTGGTGGAGGTATCCAAACATTTTTTGTGGCTAT
This sequence comes from Clupea harengus, assembly GCF_900700415.2. Classification (NCBI taxonomy): domain Eukaryota; kingdom Metazoa; phylum Chordata; class Actinopteri; order Clupeiformes; family Clupeidae; genus Clupea; species Clupea harengus. The sequence continues at coordinate 55,838 of NW_024879659.1, read as the reverse complement.
GTTCCATTTGCACCATTTTGGCACCCATGTATTTTTCCCTCGTATGCGCTCTGGTTTTATCCAATGCACAACTACCTCGTCATTTCGCAGCGATCGCGTCGCCATCATTAGAGTCTCCCAATAAGCTGCCCGTCTAGCGGTGGCCGCAGGGTCAGCATCATATTGGTACACCCAAATACCTCCATTAGGCTTATCACATTCAGATGGGAAATACTCATACCTGACCCTCCCCAACCATCCAGGTATTTTTCTTGCTTGAACAGGTCCCAACATAGATGCTTCCATCAGCAATCTATAGTCTGTACAAAATCTCTTTCCTTTATCAAAAAACATCGAGGGAGGACCTCTCCCTCTATCACATACCTCTTGGGGAGTGGGTTTTATTAACACAAATGGTATAGTTAAGTCTAGTGTTCCAGTTATTAAGGCTGCGAATTGATTGTTCATAAATTCCACCATCACTTCCTGTAATTCCCCCTTGGCTTGTGTGTGTACTTGCCTGGCACACGCCCCCACTGCTAAAATGAATCGTTCATTAGGGGCAGTGTCTAATGATAGTTGTTTAACCCAGTTCACCGCTCGGTCTTCCTTGAGTTGTTTATGCCCTCTGCTAGTCTTTTCATAAGAACCTCTTTACTTATCGAGTTTTTTAACTGTCGTAGAGACATTTCTCCAACCATTTCCTGTATAGATCCCCATGCATTTTTATCCCACAGTTTGATCTATTTTTCCGTCCCCATTCTGACCGAGGCTGACCCTCCAGTCTAAATTTTGGTAACCGAGGTGAAGTCCAGAAAGAACGGTCCCCCGTGCTTTTTTGCAAACAATCTAACATATTTGATTCCCATTTGGCCATTCCCGGCTCTGTTATATTAGTTTGTGTAAACCAGTCTCTAGTCTGCTCGTTGTGCCAGTTTGGGACTCTTATGTAATGTTCATATACATTTAAGATTCCCCTGGCCAGTTTGTGCATTTTTGAGCTGGATTTATTTGTATGCCTAAATTAGGACCCTGAGTATTGAACAAGGTCCAATTAAAATAGAAAGCATTTTGTAGAGTATACCTCTCCAGGTTGCAATATTTACATTTTACCGGACCCGGTTTGTATGTAAACCTTGCCCATATTTGATCCTGTCCTATAGCCGAAGGTTCAGCTCTCTTCATTTTTCTTTGTTTGGTCTGTTCCAAATGTGATCTGATAAGTCCTCCGTTTCCTGGCTTAGAGACGGGGGGTTAGAGAGGGTTATCCTAATTTCCTCTGCCCCCCTCCATGTTCATTTCGTCTCTCTCGCTTGCAGTCTCTTTTCTCAGGTTTTCTTCACAAATAGTAACATTTCCCTTTTCATCCTTTTCTTTACGACATTTGCAATCCCAGAATTCCAGCGGACCTATCGCCTTTTGGCCTTGATTCCACGGGTGAAAGGTCATCCCTCTCACCAGCGTGGATCTACAGGTTTTTGTGATAATTCGAGAAACATGATTTAGACATTTCATAAGCAGATTCACTATCAGTTTACCCTCTTTCTCTATATACCAGCTTCCAGGAATTCCCTGACAGTTTGTAGTATGTTTAATGTTACTTGTTCCCTCAAATAACTCCAAAAACCTTTTCCAGTCCCACTCCTTACCACCCTGGTATTGCTCCCATCTAGGATCATTCAAACCGTTCACACAATGGGCGGTCTGCATCTGTCCACGGACTCTGACCACATTTCAAAATTTGTTCATTCTTAGTTTTTGGCAATTTATTCCATTCCCATCCTGGTTTCAATATTCCTATGGCCAATGCCCCCAGCCTTGTTCTATTCCTTTCCTCCGTGTCTCCCAACTCTAGTTTTGACATGATAGGGATCTCTACTTCCTTTAGGTATTTATAAGTTTCTATAACTATCCATTTACCATCATCAGCTGTATACTCTCTCTCCATGGTAGGTCCTATTTTCCACACCGTCTTTCTAGGGCTTTACCCAAGGTAAGTAGAGGATTACACTTAAGATGCTTATTAAAATTACAAACAACCCTGCTTGCCATTTCTTGCTTTTCTTTTTTCTACTTTTTTTATTAATCCTCCCTGCCTGGGGTTTGATTGACCTTCCTTGTGTGTTCTCTCCAGGACCAATGCTCGGTACAACCTCCATTCCCCTCCTCTGGTCCTGTGGAGACAAACAGCTTACAGAACGTAGTCACATATAAGAGCAACAACCGGGACTTAAATGAATAAAAGCGAATAGAACGCGAATACCAATAAGTCAAAGATAAACAATAAAATGAAATCAAAGAAAATTTAAATCCAAAACCTGATCCCAGAATTAAACAAAAACAAACAAACACGTAGGAAAAAATAAAACAAAATTATATGTAAAGACCATAAAACCAAAGCCTTCCTACAACGCCCTTTCCAATGTGTAGTGTTTTTCACATAAGGAGAACTGCTGCAGCCGCAGCAGAAGATTTGTCCTCAGAACCTGGTTTCACAAAAATGTTATGTGTAAATGAACAGGTTCTACCTGAGTCAGTCGTGTACTTGATCACGTGTGCTTTCAGCACCATTTTCTGTCCTTTGAAATTTTACTTTCAATTCCTGTTCCCATCGTTGTTGGGAAATCGCTTCTGACTGTTGAGTTATGGTGGTAACCCAGTCAATTAGGCTAGGAGGGCACTTTATTTCTGCCCTCGGCTCACTTCGAGAAACGGACCAGCTTGTCCAGTGTGCTGCAACATACTGTCCTAAATCCGTTTTAAGGTACTGCGCTTTACGCCCCTTTCCTAGTTTTATCTCTAGATCCTGATCACCGCCTTGCTGGCAGTTGTATGCCCTTCTCAACTCATCGCTGATGTTGTTGTCAGTGTATTCCGAAAGGGATCTTACTGACATGTAACCTAATTCAAAATTTTTAGGCGTCAGTAATACAGAGCATGGCACCAAGCCATGAGCGCCTTTTATGCAGCATGGTCCAGCGGCTGCATGATCTATTCTACTCACGTTGTATTTCCTGCCGTTGCGACGGTCCAGGCATTCTTTACAAAAGGTAATCTTACGGGACCGCTCAACTCTACCCCCAGTGGTCGAGAACCCCCAACCATTTTTCGCACTCTCATTTTTCCACGGTCTCTCCCAGACCCTTCCACACGACCTTTCCACATTCCTTCTTGCATTAATACACAGTCCCTGGCTCGTATTTTTCCCAAACCAGATAGGTGCCTTCCGGGACCCCCGGGTCAGCTTTACCTATTAATATCGGATTCGTCTCCGCGCAAGAACTCAGCACGACTTGCCCCTGGATAAGCAGATAAGTTGGATGAGACATGATTCTCCTTTTTACACGATGGCAGAGAAACCAGTGACTCAAACAAGTGTCCGGGGTTTTGCTCGTTCCTATCACTGCCAAAGAAATCTCTGCTAATTTTACACTTAAGTGTGCAAGTACGGCAGGCCGAAGTCTTTTATCGCATGCGTATCAGCTATCAACTATCCGGGATGCGCTGTATCTGGGCGGGATGTACTGGACCCAGTGTTTTTTAATGTTATGTAATTGTGTTCTACAGCAATTATGATGTCTTACTTCGTTCGGATGTCTGATTCCTTCTCCCTGTATTTTGCGGCCCCTATTAACCCAAACTTTCCTGGCCGACCTGAAAAGAGAGATTCCTTTTTCAGTATCAGACTAACAGTTGGTATTTAATTTTGGCAGTGACAAATATTCATTCATCTTCAGGAGCTCTCCTGGGCTGTCCCAGTGTTTTTGTGAGTTTGCTCTTATGTAATCTTTGCACTGCGCACCGCCCCTTTCTGCCACACCATTTGTTTTCTGGTTTGTATGGTATGGAAAAAATAGCTTGCGCCCCAATGCCTCAAACTCTAACACATGTAATTTTTGAAATGAGTTGCATTGTCCATTCTCACTGATTTTGGGTTCTTACCAGTGAAAAAATTTGCCAACACTGTCCGTAATTATCCTCCCTGTTTGCCATTTTGATGGGATACACTTTGGTATCACACCTGCATTGTCCACACACACCAAAAATACTTAATGCCCTCTTGCAGAAGTATCAAGTGGTCCTGCCACATCACATGAATATTCTTCACCTGCTTTGTCTGTTTTTATTTGTCCCAGAATGATTTTGTCTTTCTTCATTCCTCCTTTATTTGCACACGCTTCACAGGTTGCCTTGATTTAATTAAAACGTATGTTTAAGTTAGGAATGCTGACTTTAATTTTTCGCAACCAAAGTCTCGTTCGTGACAATCCACTGTGGCCAATGGCCACATGGATTTTGCGGAGGATTTGATCTGCCTCTCCCTTTGGTACCACAACCCCTTGTTCACTCTCCCACTCTGTGGGCAAGAGGCAAACTGCATTCGTGAACACTGCTCTCACAGTATCCGGGTAATCCTCCCTGCTCTGAGCCAGTGCATCCACTTCTCTGTTTCCATCGTGTGTGAAACCCCGAGTCTTGGTATGACTCATCACATGTTCCACCGTCACAAATTTTTTCTTTCGTAATTCGGCAATCACAGCCCATTCCTGTGCATGTGATAACTCCTTTCCCCTATAGTTTTGGAAATCTCGCTGTTCCCAGAACGCTAAATCCTCATTGAAACCAGAATAACAATAATAACTGTCAGTTATTATATGTATTACCTTGTATTTTTTACTGTCTGCCCAAGCTAAAGCTTCTCTTAATGCAGTAATTCGTTTGTTTGAGCAGAACCTTCAACGTATCCAGTCCGGTGGTCAATTTTCTTACCCTCTGGTGTTTTTACTAAATAGCCCATTTTCCGTATCTTTCTTTTTCGCTTTTAGAACCATCTGTAAACACTACAATTTGTTGGGGTCATTTCGCACTCATCCATCTCTTTTTTCCGAGCTGAACTGGTTTTGTTGTGCATCTGAATTTGACTCTCGCATCTGTTAGCATTATCTGCCATTTTCCCCATCTTGACGATAATGCTCGGCTGCCCTCAGTTGTGTGTTTTGATGCTTCCGCTAGCATCACATTGCTTGATATAAACAGAACCTCTGTTGGTTGACCGAAGTTTATTATGGATGGAATAGAATTTGAATGCCAGCGTGAGAACTTTCTCTTCCTCTGGAAAACGAAGATTCAGTGCTGGACCATGTCATTGACAGAAATAATGCAGCAACTTTATCTCCTTTATTTCTAATTTCAATCCACCCTCCTTTTTCATCCACGTGTAGCCACGCCTCTGATTTCGTCCCTGTGTTTTCTCCTTTTTAGCTCTTGTACATTATCAAGACAATGTCTTTTGAGAATGGCCAAACTTTCATATTCTTCAGAAGTTAGAGGCGGGTTTAACCTTTTCCTTCGTGCCTCTGCACTGCAAGTCTACCTTTAGCGGCATGTAATGGTGCCGCTCTGCTACTGTAATTTGGAATATGATGCGAGATGTATTCCATTTTTCCCAACAATCTTTCCAAATCTTTTACACCTGTAGCAGGGATCGCAAATGCCGACTGGATATACTCATTCATTGGAGCCTTTACCCGTCTCAGTTATCAAGAATCCTAAATATTTAATTTTGCCTTTTCCTATTTCACATTTTTTCAGTCCAATTTTCAACCCTGCTGCTTTACACCTAAGAATTACCTCTTCTAGTAAATCCAAATGTTCTTTCTCATCCTCGTGGGTAAAATAGATGTCATCAATGTACACTTCCACCTCCAGACCTATTAACACCTCTTCCACCGTGTCTGAAATACATTTGGTGAATTACAAAAACCTTGTGGTAATCTGTTCCAGCGATAGCCTTTTCCTTGAAACGTAAAACACGTTTTAAGTGAACTATGGTAATCTATTGGGACTGACCAGAACCCATTTGCTAGATCCAAGCATGTTTTAAAACGTTTGTTTGTAATTGAGTGACTGTTCTAAAGGGGTTGATTAAACTTCGTTTGTCTTTTACTGTTCTCCTATTGAGCTCCCTGAGATCATGTACCATTTCTCCACGTGCCATCAGGTTTGGTACTGCCTGTATTGGCATGGAACATGGAGGATTGTCCTCCAAAGCCAACACACCAGTGCTGTCAATTCTTTTATGGTCTCACCGAGCTCCTTCAAAGCATTCCTGTTGATTTGGTATTGTGCTTCACTGGGAGGCATCCCACCTTTTATCACATAATTTTCCTTCATTAATCCCACATCATTTTTGTATTCTGAATACACACCTAAGTTTAAAATTCGTTTTAATTCTTGATGGTCCTTGATCATCGTCTCTTGGCAAAATTTTTTCAATTACGGCATGGTTGTCTATTGGTTTTATAAACCTTGCGTTGTACATAGTTAGCATTGCTGCGGTTCTCCGCTTTGTCCAGGTCCCTAGACCTAACAGATTTTCATTACCGGCTATGCCTTCTAGGTTACCCCATTTCCATTTCTGTATTTCTGCTATTGACCCGTCTGCCAGACGCACTGCTAATTTCGCGTTTAGGGTTCCCCCTTGTGTGGGCTTCATTACTGATACAGTTGCTCCTGTGTCTACTGTAAACTGCACCTTTTGTCCATCCTGTTTTACCATCGCCTTTAACTCTCCTCCTTCTTCAAAACTTATTCTGTTTAATTCTGTGAGAATCGAGAATGTTTTGCTTTCCACTCTTTTTGGCGTTCCATATGCGCATATCTCTCTTCCCTGCTTAGCGCATTCCAGACTTCGGGCTCCACCCATGGCCTGCGAGTGGTTTCCGCATCTGTCCTTTTCATCGGTCCCCCACCCAGAGTACCCTCTGTCAGGGGACCCTGTTCGTTTTTTGATCCTTTTTGATCCTTTGATCGGCTATAGGACAGGATATTTTCCTGTCTATTACTTTGTCTTGGGTTGTTTTGATTTTGATTTTCGCCTTCGCTGCGGTCTTTATTGTTTGTTTGCGTGTTTCTCCCTGTAGGATTTTGAGTAGCATTTCGTGGCTGGGCGGAAACATTATTATTTGTTCGTTCCTTAGTGGATGTCATTAAAGCTGCACGATCATAAATCTCCAATTGTTCTGATTTCCTTGCTGTACCCCATGAGGCCCACCCTGCAGCAAGTGGTATACCTCTAGGCACTTGTCTCAATAGTCGCTCTTCCTGAGCTAGGCTTGCGCCTTTGTTAGTTAACTCTTTCATGGCTGTTTTCAACGTGATTTGCCTCTCACATAGTTTTATGGAGAGTGTTTTTATTCTCTCTTCGACCTCATCTTCACCCGGGACTCGCCTATATTGTGAGGCTAAGTCACCTGCGTGCGTCCCATCCGGGATAGTTAAGCCTCTACGAATCCTCAAGAAAGCATTAACTGAGGCATCTGTCAGCAAACTTTCAGGAATCCCATCATCCTTTCTGTGCTTTAAATATTGCACATCGGACTGGTCTTTTGGTTTTGCTGGAAAGATATCCTCTAATTTTAATTTTGGGCTACCTGTCCCTAGTATGCTACTTTGTCCTGTAAACACACTTTGAGTCATGTATTTCGGGTTAAAAACGCCAGACTCCCGTGCAGGGGTCTGTTGAAAAGATTGTGTAAGAGGTCTCATTTGAATGGGGGAGTGATTTTGTGTAGAGCGTGTGTGCGCCCCAGCATAGGGCGTGGAGTTTACCCACGGTCCCTTACGCGGTAGCGCATAGTTGCCATTGGGGTTAGTCACCTCCTGTGTTCCCCATCCAGATTGTTCGCACCACTCCTCTGTCTCCCTTCTCTTTTGGTATTCTCTTTCCACAGATCGGTCTCTGCGTTCACACCCCTCTCTCATGTAATCGTATCCCAAAGCCATTTGAGATTCTTTCCATGTTTTTGTAACCTTATCCATCCCTAATATTTCCGCCGCGGAGGGAATGTGTGGGATTACCTCCCTTTCCTCTCTGTGTGCTTCATACCAGGGTATTTCAGGTCTATGGTTATTTTCCTCAACATATTCATATGTTTGTTGTGTAGTCAGGGGCGCATATGATATGCCTGTCGGAGTTAACCACCTTGGCCCTTTACTGGGCGGTTTTTCGATATTTTGTTGTCTAATCTGAATTGGTTTGGCTCTTTTGTCAATACCCCTTATGAGTGCAGCTGCCTGCCTGGCATGGCCCGCCTCTGGTTGTGTTTCAAATCTCACTATTGGTTGCCTTTGCATGCTGCGTCCTCTGACAGGCGCGCATGGTGTGTTTATGGTTTCATTTTCCCTTGCAGGGACAATGTCTTGACCCCTAGCGGGGCTTTTGTGCCGTCCGGGGGTCGGTGTTCTATTTCGTATTGGCCTTGGGGGCGGTAAACTGTACTGAATGAGCTCTTCATAGTCATCGTCCGAGTCTGATTCCTGCTGGTTTGTTCTCGCATTACCCGCGTTTGTGTACTGCTGTTCTGATTCAACTAGTGCCGAGATGAGGTATTGTTCCTCAATTGGATGTTGAACTAAGAATCTCACAATCAAATTTTCGCTCTCCATTTCCCATGGATAAGCTGCTGCCGCAGCTGTGCAGAATTCTAGAGAGGGCAAACCCACATATTTGCCCGTTTGGGCTCTGAGTCTTATTGTCAAAATTCCTTCTGACTCGTCTTCCGCATCGCACATTGCTTGTGCCAAGATTTTATTTAAATCCTCTATTCTAGATTTTAATGCAATTCGTCCTAGGGCTACTCTGGTATATAAGTCCCTTAATTTGCCCGTTCCCGACAAAGTTCTTATTTCTCCAGGGTTCATATCGCCCTGTCCATTTTCCGTTTGAGTTTTAGCCTTAGCTCGTCTGTACCAGTCCGATCCAAAAGCTCGTCTGATTTCAGCTTCCTCCTTTGTGTCGACATTCAAACTGTCCTGTGTTATAACCAGCAGCCCACCTTTTTTATGCTGCGGAACCTCATCTGGTTTGTTTGCCATGACAATGAATGAAACTCTGCCCACCTGTGCCATCACTCCCCTACTCGGCTCGCTACCCCTAACCTCTCCGTGCTCTGTGTCCCAAATCGGATCATCTGCTGCCCGCATAAGTGGAGGGGGTGGCGGCAACCCAAGGTGATGTGGACTCAGCCTGAGTATTGGTTCTCTTATTACAGAGGGAGCTGAAGGGCTAACATGACTGTCATTCATCCAACATTCCTCCGGACCCTCCGGACTTGTGGGACTTTGTCTGGTTAGACAATCATTTATCATATTGAAATCATCGTGGTTATATGCAATCACCACAAACCTCCTGTTTGGGTGTGCTTGAATTATTTCCTTCAGAGCCCTATGTGCTGCTGTGGAGCTATATCTGTAGGCTCCGTTTCCGAAAGGAGCTGTTATTATTTCCTTACCCGGGGTAGCAGCGTTGACCCCTGATTCGAGCATCTCAGATAAATATATTATCTGATCCTGCTCATCCATTATTTGATCCCAGGGAGTGTAAGCCACATGCACTATTTCTCCCACTTCGGGGTCTGAATATAGCGCATGTCTAGTAGACTCCCCGTCTGTTAAAGGTAAACTGTTTTTCATTGTTTCAGCATGCCCTGCCACCTCTATAGGCCACCTGGCCCTCAGTGCTTTCGCTATCCCTGCATTATGATTCAGGTATAAATTAGCTGGGTTTAACACGCTTGCCTTGACTGTGTCAAATTGGATTGTGCGCATGTCACCCTGCAGCAAGGTACAGTTAGGCAATGGAAAAGCTTGATTTTCTGGTTGTGTTTTATGTGTTTGTTCACTTGAATTTAGGTTTTGAATTAATTCAGTCGGATAACATCTAATCCCATCATATACAACACACCCGGACTCATCGATATGGGGAGGACGCGGATCTTCTCCCTCCTCCCACTCTGACACCGCATCGTCCATCGTCTGGGGGGTGTACGATCCTTCCTCAAAAATGGTTGGACTTGACCAAATTTAAGAAGCGCACCTTAATAGAACGCGAGTAGCTAATTCCGTTCCCCAAAGGTGCCTTTTCGGTCTAAACACTGGCTCGCGATTACCACGTATCTAGATCGTTCTTCTATTACCGGATAGGTGTACTTAATCGATTTCCTTATCTGGTGGTATGCCAGACTCTGATTAGGACCAGAAATCGGTTAGGTTCGTGCGTACGGACTAATTATTACTCGCGATCATTAGCATTACCCCTCTACTAATGACCATTCATAGCCTACACGTTGGGCGCCATGTTAAGAAATGCGTAATCGTGGCACCTATAGATAAATAAATTGTGTGCTTTTCGACGCCTGAGTTGCTTATACACTCTCACAAGTATTTACTACGGTTATTGCCACGCAAATCAGAATACAACTTAGTTCAGAGAAATCATGTCACATCATGGATCCAAGCCTCACTGTTTCAACCCAGATACTATAAAGTATCACTCAGTGTGCCTACTGAGATCACCTTCAAGTACTCTCTTCTAGAATGAAAGAGAGGGACAACTCACCTTTTCCACGTAGTCGACAGGATTCTGTGCCAAAGGTCCCCACCTCTCTTAGGTATCGGACGTTAAGGCACTCAGCCTGATGATATAGACCGGTGTAGTCAGGCGAGGTGCGATTCAAACGCGGAACTTAACTCACTTCATTAACTGACGCAGAAGCAAGTTTTGTGGTATTTAAAAAGTACCTTTAGATTTAATGTCAAAAAGGTCAACAAGAATTTAAAGTAAAGAAAAAGAACAATAAGACTTGTTCCCCAAGTCAACAAGTAATTAAAAAGAAAGAAAATAAAAGCAATAAGACTTGTTCCCCCAAGTCCCTTAAGCGTTCAGCAAAACAGTGTATATCCCACAGCAAAAAAAGAAGATCTAACTCACAAGCATTGGTCTCAGCCTTTTAACTACGACCTGCTTCTATCTTTTCATCACAGACTTTTCCTTATAAGGTCATTCCATCACACAATGTACTTTTATCATGTCAGGGTTTTTGCAACAAAGGTATGACTCAGCTATATGCCGGCTGCTTACAGCCTGCGTCTTCCTCGCGGGCCCAAAGGTTACACTTCCTGTACTTGACCCACTTTACAGTTTCCGTTGGAACATTCACAGCTTACATCAACATTGTTCCCCCACAAGCACCTGCACTGAAAATGTTTCCTTACACAATAAGCAATTTTCACTCTTGATCATAGCAATCGGCAGCAGATATAGATTTGTTAAAACATCACTCAAGCAATTACACACACTATCATATGATTATAAGGCATGATTCAGGCATTCTGCAATCATTGTAAAAGGCATATATTGGTTCAGATGATTATAAAGCATAGCTCCAGCAATTTCATCAAAGCATACGTTTTTCATATGATTAATACATATTTCAAACAATCTCAGCAAAGCGTACATTTGTTAAATGAGTATGAGAATGGGATATGAGTGTGAATGTGAGTCAGAGAATGTCTATGAATGTGAGCCTAACCCGCGTGCGGCTCCATGTCGTGGCTGTCAGGTTCATTCTTTTGTGAGTCGTTCATCATCATTCACTTACATTTGCAATGTTCGTGTAGCGCTTTTATTTATTTTAGGACATCACGATCCCTCGAAGAATCATGACTATGAATGTGAAATGTAATTGTTAATGATACAAATATTCTCGTATTTATTATTATTATAATTATTTCAATCCGAGGATGTCTGTAGAGTTGATGTGAACGCAATCATCAACAATTTCACAAAAATTCAGCCCTTCTAAAACAGAGCGGCCCGTGGGGCATCTGGTGTTTTTTTGAGGAATTGCATTTAAGAACACTCTGGGCGATACACGACTGCTATTTAGCGTTCTGAAATTCTGGTCTAAGTTCAGAACGAATCCCAGATGAGAAAACTTTCAAGAATGCCAAATTTGTCCCTGAAACATCATAAGTGGAGTTCAGAAGAAATTCCTTCTTAAATTCTTCTTAACTGTGTTCGAGAATGAGGCCCATTGTTTTTAAACATTTAAATGATTTGCTCCTAAAGGACTAGGCCTTTTCTGGATGCTGCTTTTGTACCAAATCATGATTACAATGACCTGTTGACATTACTTGTTCAAGGTAGTCAAGGTAAATGTATAAATCACTGCTTTCTTTTTTATTTGCATTTTCCATACCGTCACAACTTTTTCTGATTTGGGGTTGTGCATATGTACATATCTGTGTGTTTGTGTGTGTGTGTGTGTGTGTGTGTGTGTGTGTGTGTGTGTGTGTGAGAGAGAGCGAGAGAGAGAGAGAGAGATTGCTGTCAAAGCAGATATGATGAACCAGCTAAAATGCTAGGAAACAAACATGATGGGAATAGCTATGAATACGGTATGTACATGAACCAGGCAAGTAACCAGGGTTTATTAGCATTAAACTATTATAATGGAAGATATAAGTATAACCTGGAATTATACATACACATTAATACTTATTAGTGTTTTAAAGCGTTCTGAATCAAATGTGTGCAGTTAAAGGTATCCAGAGGCCAAAGGGCTGTTATGGAACTACATGAAATTTAACATCAGATTTTGTATTAGTTGTGTGCAAGATGTATGATCAATAATGGTCTATATTGGTCAAACTGATCAAAAATATGCAATATACAGACAGATTTGACCATGTCCACCTCGGACTTACCTCAGACTTTTATGAACACACACTTGCGAGTCATCAAAGACCTTGTATGTACCGTCTAGTGGCTAAAAGTAATTCCACCCATGACAAGTTTGTTAACAGCATAGACAACAATGTATGAACTATAATGGTCTTGTTTCAGTTGATCAAAGTCTTTAGGAAAAATATTACTTTGATCACCTCACCTAAGCCTCAATATGAGCTTATATGAGCCTCGCATGAGATGGTTATGGTGATGGTATGGCATTTAGCAGATGATTTGGTATGGTATTAAGAGATGGTTATGGTTATGGTAAAAAATCAAAGCATACCAACACACACACACACACACACACACACACACACACATTATCATACAAACATCTAACCTGCAATGTCATCAGTGAACTGCCAGTCCTCAGAGTCATTCCTCCGAGTGATGTTGGGGTCTATGGAGCTCGAGTGGCTGCAGAGGGTGCACCCCTGCCCCTTCCAGTTGTTCTCCAAGCACGAGTGGCAAAGGCTGTGGCCGCAGGTGAGACGGAGCAGGTCCCGGAAGAACCCCCGGCACACGGAGCACAACAGTTCAACCTCCAGGGACGCCATTGCAACCTGTTGGACACACATGAATGTAGATGTCTGTGTGAGTTTGCGGGTGCATGCGTGTGTCCTGGAAGAGCTCCCAAAATACAGGGCAAGGTGTGAGGTGTCCTGTACATCACACAGCAAGTGGATATAAACACAAACACACACACCCACATGCACTAAAACAACAAGGGAAATGCTGTGTGGTAGGTCCTGCACAAAAGAATACAATAGGCTATACAAGACATGCACAACTATGGTGGAAAGCACATGGAAACATTTAACTTCAAATAGAGAAAATGCACTTAAGCAAGAATAATAATGTTTTTTGATTATTGTTTGCCCTCCAAGTCACTACACACATGTACACACACACACACACACACACTCCAAAACACAAAAAATCCTACACGGCAATTTTTTGGGACACCTTCATGTACAAAAGTCTACTACGGAAAAACATATGTCTTCACCCGACACAGTTATAAACAATCAAAGGTCTGATGTCAATAGCTTTTTAGGAGGTTCCCAGGACAAATTATTTGATTGACAAAGTTAATGAATCTCAATCAGGGTTGTCAGTAGCTTATCAGCAGTTCCAGTGGCCTCCATGGCCAATGAGATAAGAGTGTGTGTGCATTGGCATACTGTAGAACTACTACGAGTCTTAACATGACTTGATGACACATGACTTGAGGTCTAGTATCTGTTAATGTCAGGCATATGGTATTTTACATACACACACACACACACATACACACATTATACACACACGCCACACACACACACACACACATATACACTACACACACACACACAGTTCATACACACTAGGGGGAAGTCTAGTATCTGTTACGTAATGTGAATACTCTGTAGACATGTCCTACTAACAGCTGGGACCACGACTACAGCCAATCACAACGGTGTTACGAGGTCACAATCAGGTTCTCAGTACAGCATTCTCTGATTGGCTGTCAAAACATCGTACTCCACAGACAAAATGTGATTCATAGAAAATGATATGGACCATTAGTAACATAGTACAGATTACAGATTCAATTATATTAAATTAGAATTAGGTGAAATTATCAAATAACAATAACAAATTCTCTAACATGGTGCCAAAACTAAATAAATCACTTCAGAATTCAGCTCTGAATTCTATGACCTCATCTGCAATGGGCCCAACTTTGATTATGTAGCAGCTGATGTATATTACATTGTCTGAGAAAAGTTAAAAAGGTTCTGCAGTAAAACAATGTACTTGGGAATGCAAAGGTACAAAGCTAGATCTTAGATAATACTCACAGATATGGTTCCTATTATTAATCTTCAACTGCATCTGAATCAAACTTTGACATGAGATGTCGGGTTGCTGTGATCTGAAGCAGTGTGCAGAGTGTGTGATCTGATATGTGCAATTTCCTCCTTTTGAAAATATAGTTACGAATAAAAGGCCAATCCCTACAAAGACCAAACAGCCAATAACAAGCTGATTTGAGTCTTTGACTCCTTATATGGGCATTCCAAATCTCACATCTCCTCAGTTTGTGCAAATCCCATGAGCAGTTATGTGGGTGTTTCAGGTACTCTGATTGGCTACCCAATACAAGCCTTTGGACCTGACCAATTCTATAAACAGTAACCACTGTCTGCACTTTGGTGCTCTTAGTTCTTACCAAGTGTATGCATGATGTGATGGGATAGTGCAAACTGAACAGAGCCATGTGAGTTAATGTTCTTTGTAGTTCCAGTCATAATTTCACTCTTCCGTTGCTGGGTGGATTTAATTGTCATCTTAGCCTGTAAGGTATAGGCCTTTTATTTGCTAGTTTGTATAGGTAAAAGCCTTTTATTAAAGTGGCTCAGGTGCTTGCACTGCCGCCTCACAGCAAGAAGGACCTGGGTTCGATTCCCGCATGGGGCGTTGTTGGTACTGGGGGCAGGTCCCCCCCAGGCCTTCGGTGCTCAGGTGGGCTATCTCCCAGGCCTTTCTGTGTGGAGTTTGCCTGTTCTCCCTGTGTTCACAAGGGTTTCCTCCACAAAGAATCCAAACATAAAAACATGCAGAAGAACAGTTTGCTCTCATGTCCGTCCCTGACCAAGACTGGACATGAGCACTTGGCTTCGTCCCTGGGCGCCATAAAGGCTGCCCACTGCGCCTGGCGGCCCTTGAGGAAGGACAGCTCAGGATGGGTTAAAGGCAGGGGACAAATTTCACCGGCGACCTCTTCGGCATGCGTGTGTGTGTGTCCTGTGTCGCCGCCCAATGCACGTGTGTGTTGTTGTGTGTCGTGCTGTGTGACAACAATAAACGACTTTGACTTTGACTTTATTAGCTGTTTGTGTGACTTGTTTTTGTGTTATTGTTTATATATGAATTATGCTAAAAGATTTACATTCATAACCATACAAATAATAATCCTTTTTGGGACTGTTGCCCTTGTCTACTCTGCCCGTGTGTGTGCGTGTGTGTGTGTGTGTGTGTGTGTGTGTGTGTGTGTGTGTGTGTCTTTTTTTCTGTTGTGGTCCTGGGGATGTGTGTCTGATCACAAGCTTGTCTCTTCCTCAAAACCACCTCATGTGACTCTCTGTCTCAGTTAGTAAACCACCTCATTTGACTCTCTCTGTCTCAGTTAGTAAACCACCTCATGTGACTCTCTGTCTCCGTTGGTAACCACTGTGCTAGCTGTGGTACCTTGGGTGCTGAGCTATGTAGATGTGGCCAGCATGCTTTGCACAAAAAAAATCCAGTAAACATTTCATGTAAGAAATTCCCTTTGTTAACCAGCTTCTGCTTCTGTAAGTGCAATGCATTTCCCTCTATAGTAGATTTGAGTCTAGCATTAATCTTTCAGCACTGATTGTGCCATTGTTTCAGTTGTTAAAGATTTGTATTTACTTTGTTGTGTCATGAGACATTTAATGAAGGTTTTGTCTCTCTTTGTGTGTGTGTGTGTTTGTGTGTGTGTGTGTGTGTGTGTGTTTGTGTGTGTGTGTGTGTACGAGTGTTGAACAAACGTCTGGGTTACAATTGTAACCACGGTTCCCTTAGCAGGGACCAGTTCTAACACATGGGACGTGACGTAGTCAATCGAAGCCAATCGAAGCAGTTTTCACTCACACCGAATGGCTGAAAAGGTGTCAATCATTCTCCTGAGCCCGCCCCGTCAGGAGCGCCTAAATAACCATGATTGACGCCATCTCATCCTCTTGAAATACTGAGCACAAATACTCGGGAGGACACTGTAAACGCCACGCAATGTTAGATCTGTTCCCTGCTAAGGTAACCGTGGTTACAGTCGTAACCAAGACGTTCCCTATTGCAGTGGACTGCGATCTAACACATGGGACCGTATCCCATCACGTGTGAATTACAGTGTTGGCCAAGAGCACCAGCTCACTGAATTGGGCCTTCAAGAAGGGCCATATAACTGCTGATGATGGGGCAATACAGGAAGTTTTCATTTATTTATTCTTAGGCCATGGCGATCACAGATCCCCTTCCCCTAAGACCCCCTGTAAAACACTAGGGTTTGGACAGGGATCTGCCCCTAGCCTGTGTGCCAAAGCAAACAAAAAGTTGATCAGACTGTCTAAAGGCTCTTGTGCGCTTCACGTAACATTGAAGAGCACGAACCGGACACAGCTTGTTCATATGCTCCTCCTCTGCAGATGCGAAAGGAGGGGCTGAGAAGACGGCAAGCTCAATCACCCGATTGCAAAAATTCTAAAATGACACAAAGAGCGCTGCTGGTGGGGTCATGCCCCCATGGGGAACACCACCGTTTAAATAAGCGCCTCTTCAGAGTAAAGAGAGAGCGGGTTGAAATGGCCCCAGCACTCTGGATCGTGGCCACCACCGAGTCTGACAACCCTGAGGCTAGCAGCCTGTCCCGTTCAGGTGCCAGGCTCTGAGCTGCCACAACTCTGGTCGAGGATGCCAGATTGTTCTGTGCACCTGTGACAGGAGGTCTCTCCGGAGAGGTAGCTCCCAGGACGGCTGCACTGACATCCTGTTCAAGTCTGCGACCCATGGCTGGCTGGGCCAATGGGGTGCAACTAACAGCAGTTCCCTTTTCTCCTCCATAATCCTGCTCAGCACATGAGGGATGAGGGGCACTGGTGGAAAAGCATGGGTGTCTGGCCATGGGTGAGCCAATGCGTCCACACCCAGGAGAGGGTCGGTGCCCCCCAGAGAAAACCAGAACAGGCAGTGGGCGTTCTGTCCAATGCAGAGACAGAGAATGTACTCCCCCCCTGGCAATTTATATACGCCATAGCTGTGGTGTTTTCTGTCCTGACCAGCACATGATGACCACTCAACATGGGAAGAAAATGCCGCAGTGCCGGAAAAACTGTTTGCAGTTCCACCACATTTCTATGTGACTTGGCTTGTGCTGCAGACCAGCGGCCGTTCACAGTTCTCCCCTCGCAGAGTGCCCCCCATCCAGTTGCGGAGGCGTCTGTCTTGACACCATGCAGCGTGTTACTATGCCCAGCGGAGCCGCAGCCCTGAGGAACTGAGGGGACTGAGCTTTAAAGACAGATACCACATTGGAAAAGGCTGCTTGCGCAAGATGCTTAACTTATAAACGTATTGTTTATATATTAATTATGCTAAGAGATTTACATTCATAACCATAAAAATAATAATCCTTTTTGGGCCTGTTGCCCTTCTCTACTCTGCCTGTCTGTGTGTGTGTGTGTGTGTGTGTGTGTGTGTGTGTGTGTGTGTGTGTGTGTGTGTGTGTTTTCCTCATTTCCTCAAAACCACCTCATGTGACTCTCTGTCTCCGTTGGTAACCACTGTGCTAGCTGTGGTACCTTGGGTGCTGAGCTATGTAGATGTGGCCAGCATGCTTTGCCAAAAAAAAATTCCAGTAAACATTTCATGTAAGAAATTCCCCTTGTTAACCAGCTTCTACTTCTGTAAGTGCAATGCATTTCCCTCTATAGTAGATTTGAGTCTAGCATTAATCTTTCAGCACTGATTGTGCCATTGTTTCAGTTGTAATATATTTGTATTTACTTTGTTGTGTCATGGGACATTTCATGAAGGTTTTGTCTCTCTCTGTGTGTTTGTGTGTGTGTGTGTATGAGTGTTGAACAAACCGCATGTTGTGAGATACTGCTGACACAGCAGTTATGCTGAAGCAGCTAAGATGCTAGTTGACGCCCACAAATTGTCCACTACAAAGTGTGGAGGATGGTTAATAATAACAAACATGATGGGAATAGGTATAAATATGGTATGTACATTAACCAGGCAAGTGACCAGGTTTTATTATAGGGTATAGATATAAGAAACGGACATTACACATACACATTAATACTTACAAACAACACTTCTGTGATTAATATTAGTTCCCATTCATCAGTGTATACACCCTATCCATATGCAGTTTTACATATCACTAGCTACACACACACACACACACACACACAGATGTAGATGCTAGTTCCCATTCATCAGTGTTCTGAATCAAATGAGTGCATTAAATGTGACCAGAGGTCAAAGGGCTGTCATGGAATTACATGATATTGAACAATTTTAGTTTTTTCATCATATTCTTCATTAGCTTTATGTGTGCAAGATGTATGATCTATAAAGTAATATAATATTGGTCAAACTGATCAAAAATATGCTCTAACATACAAACAGATTTGACGGTGACCTCAGACTTACCTTGTTTGAAGATCTTTCATGAGCACACGCTTGCGATTCCTGAAAGTCCTTGTACTGTATGTACCCTCTGCCCTCTAGTGGCTAAAAAGAGTATCAAAAAAGTAATTCCACCCATGACAAGTTTGTTTGCTCACACAATATTTGTTAACAGCATAGACAAAAATGTATGATCTATGATGGTCTTGTTCCAGTTGATCAGTCGTCTTTAAAAAAGATTAGGCAGACAGATTTTGTGAACTCACCTGAGCCTCAATGTAAACTTATATGAACCTTGCATGAGATGGTTATGGTTATGGTATGGCATTTAGCAGACAGTATGGTATGGCCAGAGGTGTAAAAAGTACTGAAATGTTGTACTCAAGTAAAAGTACAATTGCTTTGATGAAATTTTACTTAAGTACAAGTAAAATTACCCATCTAAAAATCTACTCAAGTAAAAGTAAAAAGTAGTTCATTTAAAATGTACTTTAAGTAAAAGTTACTTAGTTACTTTCAACAACTTGATGGGTGCCGCTCCTATATAGTGCAAAAAAGGACAAGGGGTCATAAATCCAATACAAAAACTAGTTATTTTTAATTAAAGGAGAATCTTTAGGAATATAAGTGCAATGACATTAAACATGTCAAACTTTAAACATGTCAATACAACATTTGGGAACTTTTGGGAGGACATGTCAAGACATACACCACATTACAGAGAAAATAAAAATGCCGCTGCCCCACTGTATATTTAAACTTTGGTTACTTTACTTGTGTCCACCTTTAGAGCATTAGTCTACAAACTTCTTGTTGAGTTTGAGCAGCAGCTGATTTTTTAAAGATGAGTAGAGTTCATCCGGGCTCGCTTTACAGTGAACAGCAATCCAGCACAGCTGAAGAGTCGCTCGCAGGCGGCCGAGGCAGGTAGGCCAGTATTGAGTTTCAGGGACAGTTTTTAGATATTCTGAAAGGAGTTCAGCAGATCCATATTGACTGAGACACAGGTTAGGTACCCTTCTAACTCCCCTGTACCTTCTGACCTTCATTGAGGAAAATAAATCATCTTCATCTGATGAATGTTGTCCAACTTGCTCCAGCCTCTACCATCCGGTCAAGGTGTTGTCTGACATAGACTAAACCTGTAGAATGACAAACAACATAGTATTGAGCTGCCATCAAGAGTGCATCATAACACAGAAATAGTTATAAATAGCTACTTGAGATGACAGACAGACAGTATATATACAGAATTATAGCATTATTTTCTCATTTCTACATGCATCACAATTCATAATCCTCAATTCTTGCTAACCGAGACCCCTGAGCATGAACATGAAAGACGTACACGTTGCAAAGCCATAACTTATCGTTATCAATATCTAACTATACATCGTGATAAATTCCAGATAACGACATGCACATTGACATTGACTTGTCCAACTGTCTGACAACGATGGTGTGCGCATTCACATCGTTCCTGTTTCAGGGCATGGGAGGCAGAGAAATGATTAGCCTAATATCAGTTTATGTGGTGTATTTCATTGCTGATGACTGATCTGCAGTTTTTAACACAATATGAGAGACTGAACATAATAATGCTATGACCTGAAATGAATGGAAGACAGGAATGGAATTATTATTAGTCTATTGGATGACGGCTGTTAACGGAAGGATGGACATGAGGGGTGTGCACGACTAACTATCGTTGACGTTAGCATACTCAGGGCGGTTGCAAGTGCTAGCCAAAATTAGCCTACTAGTGCCATGAAACGCATATTTTGCTTAATGGAGCAAAGCTATCTAAACAACAAAAACGCTGTCTGGACTACTAATGGAAAGGGACAAATACTGTACTTACCAACACATTCTTGCACAGATTTGAAGATGAATTTGTATAAGCAGAAAGTTCTGTCTGGCGGGGCAGGCACAGCTTACACAGTTTATATAGCTGTTGCATCTTTTACGTTGGAAGGCAAACTGCTTGTTGAGATGTGGCCACGGGTTGGTGGCCACATCTGGGGTGGTGGCCACATTGTTGGTAGTCCGCAATATCATCTTCCTCCATCTCTATCTCTCGTGACTCGGCACTGGCGGCTTGCATGGACTCCATCATCCACTCCATGCAGCATCCACCACTGCAGTGAGAATTGTCGTGCGCGATTCCCTCCTTTCGGTTTCCCGCATTGAACTATGATTTTTTTTACTCAGTAACGGATGTTATTTCAAATGTAGAGAAGTACAATACTTCAGTCAAAATCTACTTAAGTAAAAGTAAAATTACCGATTTCAAAAACTACTTAAAAATGACAAAGTACACAAAAAAACTACTCAATTACAGTAACGTGAGTAAATGTAATTCGTTACTTTACACCTCTGGGTATGGCATTAAGAGATGGTTATAGTTATGGTATGGCATTAAGCAGAAAGTATGGTATTAAGAGATACCTCGCAAATCTGCTCTGTTATGCAGTGACTGTTGTGACGATCACAAAAGTAAATTTGATTTCTGACACTGCCTCTGTAGTTTATTGTCTCTAGTGGCGAAAGAGACTATTACAAGACTTACTTCACTTTTGACAAATGTATTGTTTATGCTCACACAAGATTAGTAAACAGCCCAAGATTTGTGTTTCAGTTGATCAGAGTTAATCAAATCAGATGTATTGAAATATAATAACTTGTCAGATGTTAAGCATATATGAACATTCAATTTGATATCCGACTCTGCCTCTGAAGGCATCACCGTCCTAAGTCACAAGTCCTCCATAAGTGGAGGTGTGGCTATTATGTTTTCTAAAACCTTTGTGACCCTTTCCTATGAGGTGGATGAGATCGTTCAGGGACGCTGTATAATAGTTGTGTCAAAGTTTGAGGATGCTACTGTAGTGTTTTGGAATGTATATGCGCCCCCAGTAGGAATAGATAGAGTTATGTTTTTAGGTATAATTAGTAATACCATGAATGGTGTGGCATCACAAGGAGCCAGCTGGTGGATGGGTGTGGCATTCCCCCTGGAGGATTTGCTGCAACACCACAAAATGGCCGCCATGCTACAAACTACATCTCCCAGAATGCAGCAGGACCCACCAAGGTGCTTAAGGCACCTAATTGAAAAGCAGCTCTTAAGAGCGGTGGTTCATGTTATGAAAGAGTACCTGGAGCACCTGGAGCGCAGGGGAAAGCTAAGCGGAATCAAGGGACAGAGATCCCACAGTGGGTCAGAGACCGAACACTCAGGGAAGCTCAATGATCACGATTCCTCCTTTGGAGGAATTTGCATCAAAGTGCTAGACAACATACAGTAGAGAAAATTAAAATTTTCTGGCCTGGCTTAATAGAATGTATGTCAGCTCTTTAAAATCATGCAAGATCCATCCAGTCAGTTTTTCTGATCATGGTGCAGTTATATGTTGTACATCTATGACATCAAGTTCAAAAGTGCCTATTGGCATTTAAACACATCTCTATTTGATGACAAACATTTTGCAGATGTCTTTACTTTCTTTTGGGAAAACTTAAAAGAAAAAAAAAGTGCCTATTCCTCTCTGCAACAATGGTGGGACTGTGAAAAAATAACAAAATACAAAATAAACAACTATACCAGCAGTACACTTCTAATGTCACTAGAGAAATAGTAATAATTAAGCTCTTTAACTTAAAAAGGCCACACTAACTCATTTGTTAGATGTCAAAGGTCAAGGGGCACTGTTCCATTCAAGATTTCAGAACATAATGCAAATGGATACTCCATCAAAGTTTTCTTTCAATTTGGAAAGGAAAAAGGAACAGAGCAGAATGATCCGCTCTTTACTCTCAGATACGGGGCAAGAGCTCACTGAGCCTGCTGAAGTTCGCCAGCGAGCTCTGACCTCTGTAAGTGTGAGCTGGTGAACAAAGAGACCTTACCCAGTACTGCCAAAGTGAGGGAAAAGAATCCACTCCCAGTTTAGAAGACGCACAGTCTTTGAAAGAGATTCACACTGCACTCATGAGCATGGACAACATAAAACCTCCCAGAGTTGATAACAATTTTCTGGCAAATTGGAGAAGATCTCCTTGCATTCCTCCAAGATCGTCTTCAGAGAGGCTTCCTACAACACAGCTGTAGAAGGGCCATCATCACTTTGTTCCTAAAAAAGGGCTCAAAATATAGGCAACTGGCCCCCCGTTTCACTTTTGTGCACGGACTATACGATTATTTCCAAATCTGTGGCTACAAGACTGCAAACTGTAATTGGTCAAGTAGTACATATTGACCCAGACCAACTGCATACCAAATCGGTTAATTTTGTACAACATTGCATTGATATGAGATCTTATTGATGTTTCTCGATTAGTTGGCATCAAAGTCGGTCGGCTTTCCTTAGATCAGTCAAAAGCCTATGTCGAACATCTGTATTTGTGGCGTACTCTAGATGCATCTGGTTTTAGCCCTGGCTTCAGGGTCATGATTAAGGCTATGTATAGGGACATTGAAAATCAATGGTGGTTTGAGAGCTCCAGTGTGTAAATGGGTTATAGTAAGCAAGGGTCAGCAATGTCAGGAATGCTGTACTCCTTGGCCATAGATCCACTGCTCCACAAACTACAGGGTGAATTATTAACCCTTAACTCCTAATTGTAATAGTTGTTTTTATCTGTCTGCATATGCTGATGATTTAAGTGTCTTTGTCACTGGAAATGATGACATCAGCAAACTGGAGCATATATTTTAAGTTTTTCATTGAAAAATGTAAATTGGAAAAAAGTGAAGCTTTATTAACACTGGACACTGGAATGGACAACTGGAATGAACACACGTCTAACTGGTGTGTTGGTTTGGAAAAGAGATGTGATAAAGTATCTTGGAGTGTTCTTGGGTAGGGATGTTTTTTTAAAGGAATTGGGAAGGCATTGGGAAGGGAAGGTTAAAGGTTGTCTGGAAAAATGAAAGTGGATTCTCCAGAAACTTTTACTGGGGCCAAAGGATCTGAGGCCCCTGGCTCAAACTATGCTACATGATATTAAAATGTTTTAAGAGAACAGAGTCATTTTCTTGATGGACCACAAGAAACAGGTGGACTGCCACCTTTTTATTAAGGTTTGTTCAAAGCTTTGGGACTCTTAGATGCACAAGTGGCATATATGATTATATTCTGGAAGACCTCAGCAATAATAACATGAGAGTAAAAGGAATGAAAAAGGTGCCCCCGTCCTCAACATTTGTCACAATGTTGCTTGGTGTGTGAGTGTGTGTGTGTGTGTGTGTGTGTGTGTGTGTGTGTGTGTGTGTGTGTGTGTGTGTGTGTGTGTGTGTGTGTGTGTGTGTGTGTGTGTGTGTGTGAGTGCTGATCTGATAAAGGCATTTTTTCCCCCATTTTGTATCTCTATAACTATAAATGTATCTCTATAACTGATAGAAATAATCTGAAATAATCCCAGAAAACAAAGATCCAAGTTCCAGTAATAATTATGAACAATTGCACTGACAGTTAATATAATGGGGATAAATGATATTCAAAAGCACAATAAGAAATCCAGGTTTAAAAGAATATAAAACAGTTCAGCATCAAGATTGAATATCTAAAAAAAAAAAAAAGATTCACGCAGTCAATGTACACATACCAGTACGAAGCTTTATACATATATTAACCTTAACCTGCACTTACACATTAAAAGTATTGTGTCTGAATGAAAAAAGAAAATACATAGTTAGAAGCATTATAGCACACCCTCATTGATTTGCAATGACGAATTGTATTCAATGGTATTGGTGGTATTGGTGTTAAGTGGTCGTCTTTCTGGATCAACTTTCAAGCATGGGGAACATAAGCATTTCCAGAAGCATGAGGTTCTCTGTCCTCTTTTAATTTTCCTTGGCGCTTTTCTTCTCTCCTCATCCTGTCTCTTTCTCTCATCCTCCCGTTTCTCTCTCTCCTCATCCTGTCTCTTTCTCTCCTCATCCTGTCTCTCTCTCCTCATCCTGTCTCTTTCTCGCCTCATCCTGTCTCTCTCTCTCCTCATCCTGTCTCTTTCTCTCCTCCTCTTCAGTGATTTTTCGCTGTGCCTCCTCGTACATGTCATTGGTGTAAAATTCTCCTGTGTTTATTTTTAACATGCTTTCAATCTTTTCAAACAGACGTTTGACCTGCTCTCTATCTTCCCTGTCATCGTTGTTGCATGACAGATACCTTGCTCCACAGCAAGGTATCTGTACTAGCTGTAATTGCTGCAAATGGAGCATTCTTTGACGAAAGCAAAGTTTAAAGAACAAAATTAATTTTTCAAATAAAAATCATTATTTCTAACCTTGTCAATGTCTTGACTATATTTTCTATTCATTTTGCAACTCATTTGATAAATAAAAGTGTGAGTTTTCATGGAAAACACAAAATTGTCTGGCTGACCCCAAACTTTTGAACGGTAGTGTAAATCAGGTGTGTTCTTGGAGTATTTACTCTAAACATTTGTTCGATTAAAACATAAAAACTAATATTTTCATCAAACCCCAAAAATGTTGAGGAATCAATTATCAGAAGAATATCAGCAATTGCACCGCATTGGTTTGAATTTACACAGTTCATAATACATCCTGTCCAAACCTACTTAGTCCACGTGTATTGCATTTGTGCATGTGTAAGGGCAGGCAAAATGTTACCAACGAAGGAAATCACCTGACTCGAAGGTTTAAATGTCTGAACATTATGGGACGATTGTATTAGAGTGGTACATATTGTGGAAAAATACAATTCATCTGACTATTAAATTATTCAATTACCTACAATATTACCAAGCGTATATAAGACAGATGTTAGATTTTACATTTACATTTAGTCATTTAGTAGACGCTTTTATCCAAAGCGACTTAAATATGTGCGACTTACAATGTATACACATTTTACATTTACACTGATGGCACACTGCACATCAGGAGCAATTAGGGGTTCAGTGTCTTGCTCAAGGACGCTTCGACAGGTAATCGAACTAGCAACCTTCTGATTACTAACCGACTTCTCTACCCCCTGTACCACTGTCACCCAAATTGTCCAAATAATTGAATAAGCGCAGACCGCGTAGTCGTAATGGGGCGATGGCTGCTTCTACGCACTTTGTGAAAACCGTCGGTGCCAAAGCTAGGCCGAACGGGAGTGCGTTGAATTGGTACGCTATTCCTCCGAACGCGAACCTCAGAAATCTTCGATGTCTGTGGTGGATCGGAACGTGGAAATACGCATCTTTTAAGTCTATCGTGATAAACCAATCGTTTGGTCTTATGAACTGCACTAGCCGGCGGGGGGTCAGCATTCTGAACTTTAGCGGCATGAGTGCTTTGTTCAACACACATAGATCTAATATTGGCCGATAGTTCCCGTCCTTCTTGGGGACCAGGAAATAACGGCTGTAGAAGACTGAAGCTGCCTCCTCTGGAGGCACTATACTTATCGCTTCTTTTCGGAGCAGGGAGTCTATCTCTTTCCATAGGAAATGAGACTGCCCCTGCTGCACCACTGATTGGATCACTCCGCCGAATGGCTGAGGGGGACGGGCGAATTGCAGCACGTACCCCTTTGTGATCGTTCTCAGCACCCATGGTGACACTGCGCATGCGCGCCAACTCGCAGCGCAGCCTGCCAGGCTGGGCTTTGAGTTGAATTGGTCGGGAACTAACCCGCTCATGGTCAATGAGTCTAAGCCTAGATCTGCGCCCGCTCCGCATAGGGAGGGGGACGAGATCTGGGGTTGCCCCCTCATGGTTTTGAAAAAAAATGGGGGGTGCTAGTGCACTGTGTGCACCGCGGGGGGAGTCGCATAAGCATGCCGTAGCACTGCGCCTACTGGGGCAGGGGTTGAGACATTTGAGTGTGGTGCTTGTGAGAACCTGCTTACCGTGCTTGACATGATTTGTGCATGAGAGCAACGGGCGGATTTTTGTGGAGACGGTGTGGGCTCCACCTGTTTGTTTGTCGGGCAACTGTCACCATCAGGTGGCCGGAGGCTTGCCCTTTCCCTTCCCGCGATGAGCAGCATGCTGCCGCAGGGCTTGGGCTGCGCCCTGGGTCGGGCGCGCAGCTGGCTGCTGCTGTGCCGCAGGCTGAGCGGCAGGGCAGAAGGGGTGCTTTTGCCAGCCTCTTCTGGTAGGCATCTTAGCCGGAGGGGCTGGCGAGCGGAACCCGCTCCGTTTCTGGCCCGGGGTGGGCGTAGTGTGTCCTGAGGAGGACTGCTCGCCCGACCCGCTAGAGCGAGGCATCCACGCCTGGAATGCCTCCCTGCTCTTTTGCTGCTCCTCGAACTTGGCAGCCATGGTGTCGACTGCCTGCCTCTCCCTGTCTGTCAACTTTGCTAGTGACAGCCACAGGGACCTCTGGATAGCCACGGCTGTACCCATGACCCTCCCCAGGGCCTGGGAAGTGCACTTGGTGAGCCGGAGGGAGAGGTCCGTCGCCCGACGGAGCTCCACCACCGACGGGATGGTCCCTCCCACCTGTCGTCAGACCAGCTCTTTCTTTTGATGACTTTGATGAACACCCAGTTTCCCACCTTCACCTGGCATTGTACCTGTGGAGACACAGAAGAAACTGGAACAGTATTGAGTTCTTTACATTCCCTAGTTTGTAGTATAATTTGTGGCACACCAAAAGTTGGGCTTTATTCTTTTGCACAGTGCTTTTGCTACTATGAGGGAATCTGGGGTTGAGCTGGGAAATACCTCTATCCATTTGGAAAACGCATCAATTATAACCAAAGAATATTTCAGCCCTTTGACTTTGCTAAATTGGATATAATCCATGTGTATTACCTGGGAAGGATAATCAGGCTTGGGGAACACGCCCCTCTTTGGCCTGTGGTTTCCTTGTGAGTTATGCCGAATGCATATTTCACATTGCTGACAATTTTGTTTTTGTTTTAATAGGTTATATGTTGTACAGTGTTTATGTACTACACTACACATCCCTCCTGTTAAGACATGGCTCATCCCATGACTCAAAATTGCTGCCCATTTGTATAGAGCTTGCGGCAGGATGGGTTTTCCATCTAGACTTACATATACCTCATCTTTCAGCGTCGCCCCATGTTTTATCCAAATTTCTTTTTCACTTTTGGGTGCTTGTTGTTGCATGTTAACTAAAACATCATCCTCTGTTTCCTGTGTTAGATACAGGCCAGCTGCCTGTTTGGCTGCTTTATCTGCTAGGTAATTTCCTTTTGAGATGTCATTTAGCCTTTTGGTGTGTGCTTCGCATTTACATATAGCTAATTTGCTAGGCAATTGTATCGCTTCAAGCAGATTTTGTAGAAATTTTTTGTGTTTAAAAAGTGTGATGTACAGAGCATACACAATGGAGAAAAAAAATGGAGAATTCAAACATCTGTCTCAAAGAGTTTGATTTTTAGAGCTTGTGCCCTCTTGGAAAGCGTGCTTCCTTCCAACTCCATGATTACTTTTTGTATCACCTCAAAGGTGTACCTCAGTTCAGCAGGGTAGTCCAGATTCAAGTTGTAAATAAGACCAAACAGCATGGCAGTCGCAAAGGCCACACTTGGTAGCTCCTGCAACACTGTTTGGCTTTCAAGGACAATCCCGACGTCTGCCACTTCACCCGAGTCACTGATGGTAAAGATTCCCACTGTGGTTTCCTCAATGCCCTCCTGGATGGCAGATCTGTCTGCAGTCTGGAGAGGAAACAATAGTCTTTTTGTTTTATTCGGAATATGCACATTGGTCTGAAATGGTGTCACGTTTATGGTTTCAGTTCTAATATTCACACAAGATGGTTATAATTAAAATTATTATAATAAACTTTGCACGGTACACTGAATGCATCCCATTTCTGCTCTCAACAATACATCAGTTGGACTTACCAAATACTCCCTCAATTGGTGAGCTGGGTCCTCATGGAGGTAGATGCAGAGTCCCTTAAAAACTCTATGTCTTTGTTCTGGAAAGAAAGTCTTTTCATTGGTCTTTTTTTTCCCCATCTCAAAAAGATATCATTTTACACACCAACACCACTGTAGTACAAACACTCTACATCAATTGCAGGCAAAATATCACATTACACTTTTTAAATCAGCATCGTGTTGCAATACGTATGTTTTTTTTCTGGAATAAATGTACTTGCTTGATCAATGGCTTCCCGGATGGTCCCTGGGCTGTGCATTAACATCCAAGCGCCAGAAACCTCATCACTATCATCTTCCGCTCTGTCAGAAAATGGTGCATCTGTTAGAAGTGCTAGTCTAGTGGTTCTCACTATACTTGGTTTGAAGTCAGTTTGATGCACTCTATTCTGGTAAACAATTAAAGCATTCCATGTTTTAAACGAGCATGGACAGGTCAAATATGTACAGGGATAGCAGGTGGTGCGTCCAAAATTAATATGTTTTAGTTTACAATGAATCAGAAGTTCAGACCTACTTGAAACAGATGTTGAACACGCCTTACACTGCCAGATTCACTGCACAGAGAGAGAGAGAAAAGTGTTAAAACCTATACATTGAATATTTACATTACATAAAATAGAAAAGTCTTGTGAAGAATAGCCTACTCACCACTACTATAGAGCCTTTGGCAGACCCTCAAACCACAAACGGAAACAGTAACAAATTAGGATTAGGATCTGTGAAGATATATAATTAGAAACTAAGCTTATTGCGATAAACTGAATCTACATGGTTACTCCCTAGCCTGGAAAAATGTAACTTTATAAAGTGACATATTAACAGTAATATTTACAAAAAATACCAAATAATATTATAACCAAAATTACAACAGGTTTTTTAAACTGCCCGTGAAAAAAGATAAGCACAGGCAAAATATTGTACTAGTCGAAAAAGAATGCACCACACGTGGGCTAATTACCCCATGAAGCGAAGCCGAGGAGATTATTGCCAGCTAGCTATGCAATATTTGCAGCTAGCCCCACATGTACCTAGCACTCACTCTACAAACGCTTCAGTCCACATCCAAGGAACTAACCAGCTGGCCAGAGATGGGCAAAAATACATCAAAATGTATTTTGATACAAAATACAAAATACCCCTCAAATAAATGTATTAAAATAAAATACAAAATACTGGTGCCATAAAATGTAACAAAATACAATACATACATTTTGTATTTAAAATATAGGAAATACTTTTTTTACTTTTTTCTCACAATTTGGTATAGCAGAGCATTCAGGTTTGGGCTATAAAATGTACACAAAGCTCTGGTGAACCCCACAAAAAGGAAGAACAGTCACATAATGTCAGTGTAACTA
This sequence comes from Clupea harengus, assembly GCF_900700415.2. NCBI lineage: Eukaryota > Metazoa > Chordata > Actinopteri > Clupeiformes > Clupeidae > Clupea > Clupea harengus. The sequence goes on along the minus strand of NW_024879659.1, from coordinate 25,841 downwards.
AGCAAAGCTATTAAAAGACAACAACTTCATTGATTATGTATATATTATATGTATATAACATTAATTAACGCTGACAATTATTTTATCGTTATAAAAAAAATATTATTATTTCTTTTATTATTGTAAAAGTCTGTTGCTCACAGGCTTTTATTTTGTAAAAGTCTGCTGCTGACTGCTGCGGAACCGGAAAAGAAAAGAATGGGCGGATAAACAAACATGGAGAAGGGCATTGCTGCCATAGACACAGGGGCGGCTTGTCCATCAAATCAAATCAAATCAAACGTTATTTGTACGGCGCATTTCATACAAGGAAGTAACACAATGCGCCTCACAGTAGGAAAGAAAAGGGGGGGGCGGGGGGGGGTTACAAACACTTGTAAAAAACACACAGATTTTCTAGAGATAAATAAATAAAATAAACGTACTAACCGGGGGGGGCGGGTACAAACACTTGAAAAGAGAGAAATAAGTAAATAAATAAATGTTCCATAAATGTTAAATACATTTTACAGTGAGTGATAAGCGAGATCAAAGAGGTATGTCTTAAGTGCATGTTTAAAGGTTTCAACCGTTTCAGCCACTCTTAGGTATTCTGGCAGAGTGTTCCAAAGGTTGGGGGCATAGAAACTAAAAGCTGCTCTCCCATGTCTCTTTGTCCTGGCTTTTGGAACTGTTAGAAGTTCAGTGCCGGAGGACCTCAGGGATCTACTGGGTGTGTACCTTGAGAGCATGTCTGTTATATATTCAGGTGCATGACTATGGAGTGATTTATAGACTAGTAGGAGAACCTTGAAATCTATTCTAAAACTAACAGGTAGCCAGTGCAGTGATTTTAATACTGGTGTGATGTGCGCTCGCCGTCTTGTTTTAGTGAGGACTCGCGCTGCTGCATTCTGTATTGTTTTGTTTCTGTATTGTAGTTGACTAATGGCTTTTTTTGGTAGACCAGACAAAAGCGAGTTACAGTAGTCTAGCCTGCTCGTGATAAACGCGTGCATCAGTCTTTCGGTGTCAGCCTGAACGAGAAACGGTTGCACCTTAGCAATGTTTCTTAAGTGATAAAAAGATGTTTTAATTATATTTTTGATATGGGTTTCAAAATTGAGATCTGAGTCAAGTATGACGCCTAGGTTTCTGGCTTGGTGCTTGGTGTTAAGTGCTAGTGTTTTTAAGTGTGCAGATAGTTTCTCTCTCTCGTTTTTTTCACCAATGACTAATACCTCTGTTTTATCTTGGTTTAGCTGGAGAAAGTTTTGTGACATCCAATTAGTGTGAACAGGTAGGTGGTAAAACCTGCTAGGCTCTAGGCCTGCCACACCTCCACCGGTGCCCTTTGGGCTAGCTGCAGGGTCATCAGCCGGGGACCACCTTTCACAGATGTTTCGCCCCTTATCCCGGAACATCTCCTGGTGGCGGGGCAGTGAACAGGGACGTCTCCCAGTCACCCCCCGCAGCTAGCCTTTCTCAGGAGTTGCTCGCTCCCCATGCCTTGTCCCGCCTCCTTAACCAAAGCCAAAAACTTGCCTTCTCTGCTTCCTCAGACAGCTCTCTGGTGGCTTTGTGTAGCTCCTTGCCCCTCAGCCCTAGCTCTTTAAGTAGGCGAGTCATTGAGCTTCCCACAAACCCCCTCGTGCCAACCTCCACTGGAAAGAGTCGTGTACTCCAACCGCTCTCCCTGCACTCCGCAACCAGGTCAGAGTACTTTGCCCTCTTCCTTTCGTGGGCTCCCTCCATCCCCTCCTCCCATGGCACCGTCAGCTCCACAAGCAGCGCAGATCTCTCCGTCCTGGCCCACAGCACCACATCTGGCCTCAGTGTGGTGCTCCAGATCTCCCCTGGGAAGTGGAGCTGCCTGCCCAAGTCCACCTCCATTCTCCATTCCACTCCCGGCAACAAAAGGGTGGATGCTGGTCTCCTTCTGACAGTGTCCCCCTTTTCCCCTTCCCTAAGGAAATGGGTCCTCTGCTGGCTCCCCGGCTGCCTCCCAGCGCTTGCCTCTTGCCTTTTCCTCTCCACTACCTCTGCCAGTTTCCTCAGCACCTGATCGTGCCGCCATCCATACCTGCCCTGGGATAGCGCGGTCTTGCAACCTGACAGAGTGTGTTGTAGGGAAGCATTGATGGTCCCACAGAGGTCACAGGCCTGCTCCGTGCCCAGCCACTGTAGGAGGTTTCGGGGGGAGGGCAGAGTGTCGTAGGTTGCCCTGATGAGGAAACTGAGTCGAGCCTGTGGCAGTTTCCAGAAGTCTGCCCAGCTCACCACCCGACCCGCAACCCCCTCCCACGTCGTCCAGCGTCCCTGCTGCCCCTGCGCCACTGCCTTGACCCTGTACTCTTCCTCTGCCATCTTTGTCACCTCCGAGACAACAAGATCCTTCCTCTCCTTCCTGCTAGCTCTGGACCACAGAATAGGCGGATCTCCCCATCCAAGGCCAGTGCGCCCCGTCTGGACTCTGCCCACCATCTCCTGGTGCTGCAACCTGCCCACTGCCTTCAAGATCACTTCAAAAGCTGTGATGAAGAGGATGGGGGAGATGGAGCATCCCATCGCGATCCCCACTTCCAGCTGTTGCCAGATGGTGGTGGAATTTGGCAACATGAAGCACATGTGCAAGTCCTGGAAGTAGCTCATCACCATGGCCCTGATGCTCTGTGGGATGTAAAAGAAGTCCAGGGCAAATGCTATGAGGTTGTGTGGCACTGACCCATATGCGTTGGCTAAATCTAGCCAAACCACATGCAGGTCTTTCTTCTCCCTCTTTGCAATCTGGATCTGCTCCCAGATCATGGTGGCATGTTCCACACACCCCGGGAAACCTGGAATCCCGGCCTTCTGGCAGCTGGTGTCAATATAGCCATTCTCCATCAGGTAGGAAGTCATTCTTCTTGCCATGACTGAGAAGAAGATCTTCCCCTCAACATTCAGCAGGGCTATGCTCCTGAACTGTTCGATGGTCTTGGAGTTCTGTTCTTTAGGGATGAAAACTGCCACTGCCCTCTGCCACTGTGATGGAATGGTCTGCTTGGTCCAAGCTGTTTTCATCAGGGTCCATAGAAGCTTCAGCACACTTGGACAGTTTTTATACAGCTTGTATGGTATCCCATTTGGCCCTGGAGCAGATGCCGATCTTGCCCGCCAAACTACCCGCTTGATCTCACAGAGCTTGGGTGGTGAAGCATCAAAAAGCACTGATGGTTCTCCCGGCTTTGGCACATAGCCTGGTGGGCCCAGGGGCTCATTCCTTGCGGGATCGCTATATTGACCATGGATGTGATCCTCCAGATCTTCCTTGGAGATCTCAAGCGATCCACTGGTCTTCTCCTCAAGGAGTCCTCGTGCAAAGCGAAAGGGGTTTTTAGCTGGAGAAAGTTTTGTGACATCCATACATTTATATCAGAAATGCAATTTACCAAACAATCAATAGAGCTGTAGTTGTTGGGTGTTACAGAAATATAGAGCTGGATGTCATCTGCATAGCTATGATAGTCGATGTTGTGCCTCCTAATTACACTACCAAGGGGTAGCATGTATAGACTGAAAAGTAAGGGCCCTAAAATGGATCCTTGAGGGACCCCACAGGTCATACAAATGTTTTTTGAGCTGTGGTCTCCGAGGGCGACAAAGTATTCCCGGCCAGTTAGATAGGTCCTAAACCAGTTTAGGACCGGACCAGTGAGGCCAACCCAATTTTCAAGTCTATCAATAAGGATATTGTGATCAACAGTATCAAGGGCTGCGCTCAGATCCAGAAGGGCCAAGACAGATAGTTTTTTGGAGTCAGCATTAATCCTGAGATCATTGAGATTGACTAATGCCGTTTCTGTGCTATGATTGGAGCGAAAACCAGATTGGAAGGTGTCAAATGCACAGTTAGCATCTAGGAAATTATTTAACTGTTTAAAGACAATTTTTTCCAGGATTTTGCTTAGAAAGGGAAGGTTAGAGATGGGTCTAAAATTGTTTAGAACTGAAGAGTCTAAATTGCTTTTCTTCAGGAGGGGTCTCACCAGGGCAGTTTTAAGTTCTGATGGGAAAATACCTGTAAGCAGGGAACAGTTTATAATGGCTAGAATGTATTGCGGCGATTGGGGCGATTGGGGCGACGCACTGCCTAGGAAAAAAAAAAAAGAAAACCTCCTGACGTATAAACGCAATATCCTTGTAAGTCGCGTAAATGACGACATGTAAATTTAAATGTAATAATTTTTTTTCTGTCGGATTCTACCACTAGACCGTCTGATCTGCCTCTGTATGTCATTGTCGAATCAGGTAACAGTGATTCAGTCAGCCTAAAGTCGTGCTTCAAATGGCCCCGCCCCTTCTGGGGCGATTTGGGGCGAAATTAAAATCGCCCCAGACCTCTCCCATTGACTCCCATGTTAAATCCATTTTTTTCACAAAACAGAGCTCTCAATGCATTCTCTATGGCTTCCGGGAGGGCTCGCCCCTCCATGTCGTGTCATAAGTAATGGACGTAAAAGCCTATACGAACGTCATACACCTCGACAGAGGCATATTCTGTCAAGATGGCTTCTGTTCAGTGCAATAACTGGATTCGCTCTTCGACAGAAACTCCTTTTTAGTCGGCGTACTAATGAAGATACATTGACAACAAAACAATTAGGACTTCCTAGACCAAATGTATCCATTCAACAGGTTTCTACAAAGGGAGGGAAATCCTACATCCAAGAATTGGAACGAAATAAAATCGTGTGGCTAACGCGGTCTGTATTTCATATAGCACTGTCACTTTTCATAGGTTTCACAGTGTGTTTCACAGTTCGCTTCTTGCACTAACACTGAATCATTTTTTATGTGATGACTTATTTTGCTTTTGTAAGCCAATACTTTCAAGATCAGTCAATAAATATTGTTGGTTTTTACTCATGTTACCCCTTCTTTATGTTGTTACTGGACATATCATGTGTCCTGTTAAGCTATGTTACATCATACAACATTTGCGACACGTGGATAATGAAAAAGTGGGATCATTTAATGTGGAGCCACATCATGTTTGCCTATGAAGGCTCCTGGATGCAACTTTCTTCCACAGCTTTCAACCTGCAACTTGCTATTCTAGCTATGTAGCAAGAGGGCACATATTACTGTTGTGTGATGCCAATAGTGGACAAAAAGGTATTGCTGTATGAGTTAATCAGCTAACTTAATGTACCTACTGAATGGGTCGCCTTAATCATTATCAAAAAAATTGCCCCCCCTGAGAATTTCTTCAGGAGCCGCCACTGCATAGACATATATATATATGATTATGATTGCTGCGACGTGCCAACTCGCCGCCATCTTGGGAAGATAAAGGCTGCACTGTAAACAAACGCAAGTGAATGGTGGAGCTGCGGTGGAGCTGGATAAAAAGCACTATAGCGTTTACATTTATCAACCGATTTAATTGAGTCGTTTGTATATTCAAGGGTTTATGATCTACTCCATGTTACTTAGAATCTCGATAGTTAGGCTAAAATCGCCAAAGACATATATACATACAGTACATGTGATAATTGCAAATCATTCAACGAAACAGACAGTGGAGGGAGGCTTCGGCAGACTACGTACAGCAGAGTAACTGCCAGCAGTGAACATTTTGGTGCTTCACCACACTCTAACATTAATGCCTTGGCAGTGGCAATAAGCTTTAGTTTTGTGTTTGTTTTGAAAACATTGTTTAAGTTGAGAATTACACAAAGTATTTATTTCATTTAACTGCTACTATATAAAAATGCTGACGTTAAGTGTTTGCACAACAAATGTTATGGCACTTTAGTTCATATGGCAGTACATTTAAAATAAAAGTGCGCTATACACTACTTTTGAATTAATTATTGGATTTTGCGTATACAAATGTGATTAATCGTGATTAATCAGGGATATCATGCGATTAATCGCGATTAAAATTTGTAATCGTTGCCCAGCCCTAATATATATATATTTGTATTAATGGGACTTAACAGCTGTAGGTGAAACTGGGGTTGTTACATTAGTTTAATTAAATCTCATAAAATGTAATAATCATTATATTTAGTATTTTATATTTTATAAGGAAGCTCTAGTTGTACCACTATGCTACAGTCTAAGTATGGTATCACAATACTAACATACTACAATTTCACTACAAAGTCTATAACACTTCATGAAACAACCAGATAAGTGAAGGCAATTGGAGTACTTGGTTGGAGGAAAATGGCTTTCAGTGGAATATTGGAACAACAACAGACAAGACAATTGTTTAAGTCTAACTAAACAATTTATTAAAAGTGACAAACAGTAATTAATGGCTAATACTAATCAGGTATAATCACATATATACAATAGAGTATAACAATGAAACAAGGCACAAAGTGGAGTTGGGAAGTTGTCTGTTCAGGAATACAGAGGAGGGGGCATGAGAGCCTACTCGTCTATGTGTGTGTGTGTGTGTGTGTGTGTGTGCGTGAGCAGGTATGCACGGTTACGCGCTAAGTGGTGAAAGGGGGAGTGAGAGGGAGGCTATGCGCAAGCGCACAGGCGATAGATAGTATATGCGTGAATGAAAATAGTGCGCCAGGCACCAACTAGATTGGGGATGGTCAGCGGATGCGAGTGCAGGTCTGAGGCCAGATTTTCCTGTTTTAGGCGCCAATTTAAGTTGGAGGATGGGCACAGAAAGCAAAGAATATCTACACAATGGATTCTTACCTCGAGGGTAGAATCCAGGCTATAGGCCTTTAACTCAATACAATATATTTAAACAGCACTGAAATCGCAATGTGTACGTGTATATGTTCAGATGGTGATTGAGGGAGTTAGAGAGAGAGAGAGAGATGGTGCATGCACGATCTAACAAATTATCAAAGTAAAAGAAAGCAAGATAATGTCACGGTCACAGACCGTGCAAACTGTGAATTGCAGATTGCGCATTTAAATCATAAATGAAATAAAACAACAATATTTTCACACATATATTAACACGCATATAAGACTAATCTCTGCCCAGATGTCAGCCTTACTTGAAGAACGCCTTGCTTAGCGTTCAACAGTGTTTTACGGAATTCCACGTGAACAGCGTGGAACGCAGGTTCGAGGGAGATGTCCGTGTCCTTCTCAGCAGCTCGTCAGCTGAAACTCATGGAGGCCTTGTTGGACGTCCGATCGGTTCTGAAGGATGTAGAAGTTATTTTCGTCAACGTGAATAAATGAGGAGGGAACCGGTCGCCTTCCGTTATTCAATAAACTGCTGGGCTGCAGTATAATTCTAGCTTAGGTTGCAACTAAACGAGTCAAAGTATTTTCGTAACTTTGGCCAAAAGTTCAATACGAGTCGTTGTTGCGTGGTCCTTTGTTCTTGTTCTGCAGTGAGGGTATCTCTTAAATGAATGGTATTCACTGCTGTAAACCCACCGCCAGAGAGAGTTTTGATTTCAGCGCTGCTTTAAAGGGAAAAGTGCGTCACCATTTTACAACCTTGTTTGCAGCCAATGCTGTCTCAATGAAATGTAGATAAGAAAGTTAAAGTGATAAGAGAATTGTGGGTAATGTAGTTTATGGAGGGACTACACCTACACAGCCTATACACTTTGGCTTTGTATCAACAAGAAAATAATATTCATCACATATGAATAGCATCACACATTAGGCCTATGTATACTATAAAAGCAAAATATATAATTAAATCCAGTTGTACACAGGTAGAGTATAATAAATGACCTCATCATTAGTCCATCCTCTTCTGTGTCATCATTCTCGTCTTCATCTGCAACATCAGATATGTTGAACTCCTTAAAGGCCTTTACAAAATTTGACCCATTGTCAGTCACTGTTGCAATGATGTTTTCATTTGACAGGCCAAATTCTGAGTGGATTTCCTCCAATATCTCAGCAATGCGGTTGTAGTTGTGTGGACTTGGGAAATGTCTGCATGCGAGAACGACTGATTCCCGTTCAGTTGAATCTGGCTTGATCCAGTGAGCTGTTACGCCCATGAAGCTAGTCTTACTACTGGACCAGATGACAGCAGTGGTGCAAACATATCGTCTTCAGTTTCTCTTTCAGATCACTTTTTTTGGCATTGAAATCTGCTTCTATTTTCCTTCGCAGTGTAGGTCTGGAAATCACTGTCAGATTGGGGTTTAATCCATGAATCTATTCAACAAATTCAGTTTGTTCAACTGTAGACAAAGGATGCATTCTCTTCACTATGTACGAAGTAATGAGAGAATCAAGTTTACCCTGTGTTACTGTGTGTTCATAAAGGCGGGTCTGCCTATAGGGTGTGTTTGTCTTTTTGCCTCTATAATTAGGCTTACACTCTGTCTTGTGCTTTTCAAAATCAGGGTGAAGTCTCTTCAAGTGAGTTTTGAAATTTGATGTAGCTAAAAGAGGTCCAGATATTACTGCTTTCTTTTTGGTGCAGTTTACACTCCGCCTGGACTTTCCCATCTGGTGTTTGAGACAATACTGAAGAACTTCCCATCCAAGATTGCAGACACATGCTTGGTTCCATCTGTGGTTCCATCTGTGCTTGTTGACGGTCCTTCTCGAACATCATCTTGCCGAGACATGTTGTCCACCTGGCCAACTGTAGAATGTATGAAATAATAAAACTAAGAATACTTCCATAATATTCCTTTTAAATAAAATAAATTGGATATTTTTTTTTTTTTTTTTTAAACAAATGGACATCTACTGTCATAGCCTGGCTAACTGTGAACTATATTATCTGCCAGTAATTGATATGGCATTATGACAGTCACATTGAGAAAATACAGCAAAACTTATAATATAGTGTAAGATTAGATGGTCAGACGACTCTTGATAAGGTTATCATGAACATACAAGCTCCCAATCCCAATTTTGTTACAAATTACGCTAGATTTTGTATCGGCCCTATCAAATACAAATTACAAAATACTCAAAAGTAATTGAAATACTATTGCAGTATTGCTATACACGATGCAGAGTCCCTTGATGATGCACACCCTTGCAAACTCTATGTCTTTGTTCTAGAAAGAGAGTCTTTTCATTGGTCTTTTTTTACCCCATCTCAAAAAGATATAATTTTACACACCAACACCACTGTAGTACAAACACTCTACATCAATTGCAGGCAAAATATCACCATATCAAATACAAGTAATAGAAATACTGCCCATCTCTGCAGCAAGCTGACAGCGTGTAAAAAGCGGTCCTCGTATGTTTGTGTGTTAGCTAGTACTAACCGGCAATTTCAATGCGGGGACAGCCCAGCTGTCAGTATGATAATGTTTCACATTAAAACCGTTCTCACTTACCGTGGAGATCTACAGTATATTTGCCTTCTTCCACTTTTTTACCGTCTGTAGAACTGAAATTTACCCGATCACCCTTCAGTGAGACTGCATGAAATTGCAACTGAAAAGCTTCAGAGAATTGGCGCAAGGTTTCTAAGCGCATGCGCAGTGCACGCAGGCACGTACCTGACGTGGGTGCGGTAGGGACAGACACTACCCAAACCTAACTAGATTAATTTCTCTCAACATGATAAAGATTTGCAGATTACACAAATTTTGAGATTATAATAATACCACTATGTTGTATATCTAAACATGTTTAGAGGAGAAACTTTAACAATCATGTAGTATATATTGAATTAACATGTATAGTTTGAACAGACCGCCAATTCCCTTTCTTTCAGTGTAGGAAGCTAGTGTTAAATAGGAAGTGGGTGGAGGATGACTGTTACTATACAGCCAGCTAGCTGGTGGATGGTGGAGGACTGAGTTACTATCCAGTCACTTCAGATTTAGTCCCTTTCAGTGGCCAGTATGATACCAAGCGGATCAATGTCAGACCCTATAGTTACCATGTGCCTAATCACATAAGACATCACTTAACATGACAAGTGCATGGTGGTGTGAACTGGGTTGCTTTGTATGTACCTTCCCCCAAAATAACATCACACAAATTCCTTTTTCTATTCATAGTATTTATAAATGTCTTACAGAGGATACTATATTTAGAGCATAATATTTTCTTTATTGCTTTTATGGAAGTATGAAACACAATTTTGTATACCCAGTTATGCCTAGAATCTTTCATATGGAAAGTAAAAAAAAAACATCAGCCACAACAAACAAAACAAATACAATTCTGCAAAAACATGCTGGAATTTCTTTGCTTTCAGTGGCTTGAAAACAGTCATATATTATTTAGCACAAACATTTAGAACAACTTAGCGCTACTACTGCGACCCCTACTACAACCAACACTGTTGGGACGGTTTTCTGATCTGTGACTCCAAGCAAAATTCCTCCAGATACTACTAGTACCACTCCTACACCGAAAAGAATAACCAGCAATATCAAACAAAACGTTTGCCCTTCCTTTTTATTCTTTTTATTAGTCTCTTTTATTCCTTCCTTCCTTCCCTCTTCCTTAGCCCTGGCCATGTCTTCATTGTTAAAGCCTTCTTCAGTCTGCACTATGGATTTAATCTCACATAGTCCTTCATGTGTACGCACTGTGAAAACAAAGAGGTAGCAAAATATTAAGTGCTTTTGAAAACATCTGACAAACAGTTTCACAAACAAATATTGCACCACTGTACACATTTCTTGTGCCCTTCTTGTGTACTAAATTCTTACTGTCAGTTCATTTGACCACTTTCTGTTTATCTGTTTCAATAATGCACATCATGTGTATTATGCAATAATGTGTAATATTATTATTATTGTTATTATTATAGAAGAAGGTCCTGGGTTTGATTCCCGCATGGGGCGCTGTTAGTACTGGGGGCAGGTTCTCCCCAGGCCTTCAGTGTTCAGGTGGGCTATCTCCCGGGCCTTTCTGTGTGGAGTTTGCATGTTCTCCCCGTGTTCACAAGGGGTTTCCTCCACTAAGAACCCCAACAGAAGAACAGAACACTCTCCTGTCCGTCCCTGACCAAGACGGACGGATCACTTGACTTGGTCCCCGGGCGCCATGAAGGCTGCCCACTGCTCCTGGCTGCCCTGGAGGGAGGACAGTCCAGGATGGGAAAATGCGGAGGAAAAATTCACTGCGACCTCGGTGTGTGTGTGTGTGTCCTTTGTCACCACCCTTAATGCACGTGTGTGTTGCTGTGTGTCGTTTGTGCCAAATAAACTGACTTTGAAACTTACTGCTTGCATGATCAAGCTTGATCGTCCTGAGCAGTGGTTCTGGAAAGGAAATGTCAATAACAACAGTGTGTTTTATTTAAGATGGACATACTTATTTCAACACCAATTGTTGTGTCAGAGTGAATTAAGCCTCCTGATGACTAATAGTGTGATCTTATGAATAATTAAAAAAATAAAACCCCTGTTCGAATTCTCATTTCAGAGGTTACTTTAGGACTAAATATCCAGTATATGTGTAAAACTCACTTTTTTCCTCAGGCACCTCCCGGGGCTGTTTAACTGGAAAGGAAATGTTTGTCAATATTTAAACAATGTGTTTTATTTAAGATGGACTTACTATTTAAACACCAATTGTTCTGTCATAGAGAATGTTTTTTATAATTGAAATTCTCATTTCAGAGGTTATGATGACTTATAGTGATCCTATGAATCATTAAAAAAAATAAACCCCTGTTTGAATTCTCATTTCAGAAGTTACTTAAAGAGTAAATATCCAGTATGTGTGTAAAACTCACCTTTTTTAGGAGACATCTCCCACCAGTTTTAGTCCAAAATGAGTAGAAATTACCTTTTTGTTGAGAACAGTGGAGATTAAGTTTTGGTTTTATTGAAGTACAACTGTCACATACAAACTACACACCACTGAAGTTCTAATAGAACATAAAAACCACAGCAACTTCCTTGTCTCCCACACACAGAACTGGCCAATCAGATCATCCCCTGAATGAAATAAACCAATTACAGGCTTCTCAGTACAGCCTTCATCTAGGTACACATGTGTGGCCATGGCTTCTCTCGTGACTTCCTGTTGATGTGCTCTGCACAGAGACATACGTGAGAAATGGCACGTTCGCTCAGCTTGACAGAGACCACAAAAGGCTAAACTGAGAGCTGAAAGCCAGACACAGGCCTGTTGTGAGTGACTGTGTTGTCTGCAACACCTTTTAAGATAGCAGCAGTGTCATATGAATGGCCTCCTGCATGTTTCTATGACGTCACATGACCTCAATGCACTGAGCAGCCGAAACAGAAGTGAGATGGGCGCCCCCTGCTGACAGGACTGGTTTAGTCATTTTGTGGGTGTCACATAAACAGGCCAATTGTCACGTCCCTTAGGAGCAGGAAGCATAAGAACAAGAACTAAGAAACGCCTCAATGCAACACCTCAATCCTCTATTCTATTTATTTAGCACCAATAACAACTACAGCAAGCACTATGGCTACTGGAGCAAGGGAAAACTACATTTTGTCAGGAAGAAACCTTGTGCTAAACCTACCCGAAAATGACTCGCCTGACAATTATTCAATTGTCAAATTGTTCACATTGTTAAAGGATGGGTCACATTCATAACCCAGTCTGTTGTTTGTTTTATTAATATGAAAAAAACCCTGAAAGCATTCGGTATGCACCCCCAGACCGAAAAGAAAGATTGTTGTGATTCTAATCAGCAGGTGATGGCAGCAAAGGAGACCATACTGTATATCTTAAAACAGAAATTAATGAACTTACTTGGCTGAATAATAATTCATTAGTGTCAAAATAGATGAACTGCATACAAGGCTAAGTAGGCTTGGGGAGGGGCATAACGAACTTGGTAACAGCTACTGCAGCCCAAAGTTATAAGAGTTTAGATACTATTTGGTGCATAGTGCCAGAGTGTCCTTCGTCTCTGTAACATCAAATAAAATAATAATGATTATTAGTATAATTATTAAATTATAATAAAAAAATATATACATACAGTGGGGAAAATAAGTATTTGAACCCCTGCCGATTTCGCAAGTTTGGCCACTTGCAAAGAAATGTGTGATCTATAATTGTAATGGTAGGTGTATTTTAACAGTGAGAAATAGAATATCAACAAACAAATCCAGAAAACTGCATTTTATAACATTTATGACTTGAAAATGAAAATAAGTATTTGAACCCCCAAGCAAACAGCAAGAATTCTGGCTCCCAATGACCAGTTATGTGCCCACGAAGCACACAGATTAGTCCTCATTAGGCCTAACAAGGTACACCTGATCTCAACTGGTGACATGTATAAAAGAAACCTGTCCAAAGAATCATACTTCACACCTTCAACCTCACCACCATGGGCAAGACCAAAGAGTTGACCAAGGACGTCAGAGATAAGATTGTAGACCTGCACAAGGCTGGAATGGGTTACAAAACCATCGGCAAGCAGCTTGGTGAGAAGCAGACAACTATTGGTGCGATTATTCGTAAATGGAAGCAACACCAAACAACTGTCCATCGCTCTAGGTCTGGGGCTCCATGCAAGATATCCCCTCGTGCGGTATCGGTGATCATCCGAAAGGTGCAGAATAACCCCGGAACTACACAGGGGGAGCTTGTGAATGATCTCAAGGCAGCTGGGACCACAGTCACCAAGAAAACCATTGGCAACACACTACGCCGTAATGGTTTGAAGTACTGCAGAACTCGCAAGGTCCCCCTGCTCAAGGAAGCACATCTACAGGGCCGTCTGAAGTTTGCCAATGAACACTTGAATGATTCTAAGGAGGATTGGGAGACAGGATGTGGTCAGATGAGACCAAAATCAAGCTCTTTGGCATCAACTTGACCTGCCGCGTTTGGAGGGGGAAGAATGCTGAATATGACACCATCCCCACCGTCAAGCATGGAGGTGGAAACATTATGCTTTGGGGCTGTTTCTCAGCCAAGGGTACAGGACGACTCCACTGCATCGAGGGGACTATGGATGGGGCCATGTAATGTGGAATATTGGGCTTGAACCTCATTCCCTCATTCCCTCCCATTGAAAACGCAACCTTAAGGATTTGGAGAGGATCTGCAAAGAGGAGTGGACCAAAATCCCTCCTGAGATGTGTGTAAACCTGGTGACCAACTACAAGAAAAGTCTGACGTCTGTGCTTGCCAACAAGGGTTATTCCACCAAGTACTAAGTCATGTTTTGCTAGGGGTTCAAATACTTATTTTCTGCATCAAATGCAAATTAAGTCATAAATGTTATAAAATGCAGTTTTCTGGATTTTTTTGTTAATATTCTATTTCTCACTGTCAAAATACACCTACCATTACAATTATAGATCACACATTTCTTTGCAAGTGGCCAAACTTGCGAAATCGGCAGGGGTTCAATTACTTATTTTCCCCACTGTATATACAGCTCCTGTCTAACTTACTTATACAACAGAAGCATTCTCGTCTCTTTCAATGAGGCGAAACGATCTATGACTATCTGGCATTTACAAGCTCAATGAAATTACCCCGTTTCAGACTAAGAGCAGATTCATCATGCCCACAAAATGCCACTTCTTGCTCTCCCATGTACAACACTACATTGATTAGCCTCTTGATTATCTCACAGTTTAGCTGACTATTGTGCTTTTGGATGCGTATGGAAACTGCTTGATCAGTCAATCCTTACTTTACCGAATAGCTTTAATGTAAGACTAGATAGGAATTTGATTTCTCATGTCTGTCAATTGCTCTAACCAAATTAGACAAATCAACAAAACCCTGCAGTAACCCACGGATGGATGATAGCAGCAGTTGATCATTCAGTCTGGGTAGAAAAAGTCTTAGCGTTGGGTAAGAAAAGTTCATACTTTATTCCTGTTGTTTTGCACTAACGCAATATCTGCCGTTGGCCCCCTTTCTCTTTAATATTTAGCTGTTGCTCAAATGGCAACCTGATAAAATAGTTTTGCACCAAAAAACGAAGTTGACATGCATGGTTTACTAAGACAATGATCCCTGACCAACTACCCATTCTTTGGTTGAAATTCAGTTTATTAGTAGTTAGACAGCCAAAATGTTTGATTCTGACTGGTGAGAATACAGCGGCAGGTTGAAGTTCCTTGCCCACCACTGACCATTTACTGTGTGTTCTCATAGACGCCAAACATTCCCAGGCCTCCTCTACACGCCCACTGGGCATTTTTCTCTCATTCACAGTCCAGTGAGCACAGTATAACACTCAACAGTGATTGGCTAAGTTTTCCCAAAATATTGTAAGAGACGCCAAGTGGGCGGGAACCAAGTCTGATGGCCCTTAGTGGCCTGAAATGGGGTTAATAAAAGATTTTTCGCATGAAATTTTTCTGTGAAATATATTTCACGTGTTGTTATTGTTACAAAGATTTTATTGTGAGGAGGCAGGGCTTCCCCTGGTCTCCTCTAGGAGTCACCTCTGCCAAGAGCCAATATAACCTGTGTTATTTCATGTAGGCCTATAGACCTAATTTTTTTAAATATTCGCACTCCCTATCGTTTTTCTGGGCGGATAGTATTTTAAGTTTATTGTCAGTCTTTCTTTGCCCAATGTAGTCCTGTTTTCCTGGTACAGTCCCGACTTTCAACACCTCATATCATATTTTATCTGGTATTTCCTCGTCCCTCAAACTGTAATGATGGGCTTGACAACAATGACACAAAGCTTATGGGAAGATAAAGTAAGAGAAGAAGAAGTGCAGGTCAGAGAGACATGGGATAAGCCCTTAAACTCCTCAATCCCCTCACTTCCTTGTCTGGCCTTGTTTAGAAAGGACTAAACACCAGAGGGGTATTCGTCGTAGCTCGCTAAGCGGTTTAGCAAGCTAATTTTCAGGCTAAGAAAAAACGCATCTCTTTTTGGTTCGTGGAAGCAACTTTCGATAAATCACCATAGTAACATATCAATTAGCACTAACCTGCTCCAGCACAGGCTAACTTAAGTGTAGCTGGATAAGCTTGCCACACCCCCGGAAAAAGGAGGGCTCCCATTGACCAAGGAGCCATATAAGATAGTTAGATTAGCGTAGGGAGAGAGTTATTTGCGATCGCCGAGTTCTTGTATGAGCGCTACCGATTCAGCCGACAAGGAATAATTAATTTACAAGACCAAACACCACAGTTGAACATTGACTGTCTTGCGCTTTTTTGCGAGTGGTACATTTTTGTAGTGTCGGTGTTGCGGAGAACAAAGCACTCCTAATTATATGAGTGTTATTAGTACACCATAGCATATCATTATTGTAGAAATTGATTAAGGTGGACTCAGAGAGAAATACAGACAATTTATTCTCACTGCTTCAATTTATTGCATTTGTTATTAATACATTTAGTCATTTAACAGACGCTTTTATTCAAAGCGACTTACAAGGAAATTTAAAACTACATCGAGGTGAGGGGATTCGAACTAGCAACCTTGCAGTGTCGGACCGGTAGAGAAATCCTCTGTACCAGTTGACAATTGCCGTCATTTATTCATACATAGATATCACGCTATAAACATCCCAACACTCCTTGCTCTCACAGCGGTGGCGGTGTTGAATTTTGCCATGATTATGGTCTTGTATTCTTCATAAGCGTTAATGTTCATCTCCTGCTCACCAGTGGAGAAAAAAAGAGCCCCTTTCTTTGAGTTTAGAACCATTATACCGTTAGAAAATCATTGTTTTGGTGATCGACCTTTCCTGCCTTTTGAAGTAGGACGTGCACGCGCAATAGCCCTGATAACTTTAGCCTGGTTGAAATTAACCACATGATTTGGAGGCGGATGAGCCATTGACGAACCGATATTTGCTGTTATCAATCAGCGCGCTAATGTTAACGGGCTAAAAGGACAATTGATTAACTTAGCTTCAGCCCTTACGACGAACGGGGCCCAGGATACCCAAGCTCCGGACTCTTCATCGCCTGTGATCATTCCTGCACCCTGACTTACAGGTCTTTATAATTCTCTGCGTCCTTTCCCTTGCCCCAGGGTTCCCATGGTTTTGCCATATTACTGAAAGTATGATGTGCACAAGAGTGTTTTGGTTTGATACCTTCCGTAAGTCAGCAGGTTATGTTATGAATGTCAAAATTAACATACATTTTAAAGAAATGTACTCACTGTGGGAAGGTGGAAAAATGCTTCTGCTCCGTGTTCCTAAGAAATCAGCACACAACAATGAATGTTACTTAGAAACGCATGCAAAAACAAGTTATGGCCTGCCCAAACACAAGTTATTCTCTCCTCTTGACTAGCAGATAGTGCCTTGACCAGGTCATAAATAATATTGAAAAGGATGACAGTTCATGAATTGAGAAAATGTGAATTACGTCGACCTATGCATTGTGAAGTTATGCAATTTTTCTGTTTTACAGAAAGCCAGAATTCTTTTTTTTTTGATAATTTTTTATATGGTTGTGATTTTCAATTTAAATTCAAAGGTTAAATGAAATTGGATGGAGTGAGTAGAATCTTAGATGATATCAATAGCACATTATTGAGACATTTCATGTCAAATCACCTAAAGGTCCCCACATGACTCCCACAGGTGTTATCTGATGTGTATCATATATACCCGTACTCCAGATTTGTATCATGTTTTCCCGTACTCCAGATTTGCATCATGTTTAACCGTACTCCAGATTTGTATCATGTATACTCATACTCCAGATTTGTATCATGTTTAACCGTACTCCAGATTTGTATCATGTATAACCGTACTCCAAATTTGTATCATGTATAACCATACTCCAAATTTGTATCATGTATAACTCCAGATCTGGGCACAGGTGAAGTTTCAGTGCCCAACACCAAATGGTAACAGAATGATGCAGTCTGAATACTGGTGCCCTCACAGGAATTTTCCTACTTGCATCTAAAGTGTGCTGTAGCATTCTAGGACAGGCTTTGGCACATCAGACACCACTGTTGAGCCTTATGTAGGAGTTGTGGGCCTAATTCAACAAGACACTAATGTAGGAAGGCGCCACTTGATAACCCCATTGAAACGCTCACAAAGGCAGCTGTTGTTGTTGAATCCTGCTGCTCAGGCTCTATGGTTGGGCAGTCGTGTTGTTGTGCAGCCAATAGCACAAGGACTGAAACATATTTCCCTGTGCATAACTAAAATATGACCACACAAGGGTTAAATAAATGGTTGAGAGAACAAGACCATTTAGGCTTCACAGTGGTTAAGAGTGCCTGTAACACAATGTAGTCCAATCCTTCTCTTATTTAGCATATCTGTAGAAACATCTTTATTTTCATGAGACAACACAATGGTTCATTACAAAAGACAGACTGATAATTACATTTTAACTCACTCAACCGTTTGTCTAAGTCAGAATTAATTACTTTTATCTGTGAGCATAAGTTCCCAAAATAACTAGGGAGCTTAGAATATGACAATGTTATACAAATGTAATCCTATGCTTTAGGTTTTGTTTTGTGTAGCTTTCTTCTTTCTTTCTATGTTTTTTCTCTTATGTGAGGTTCTCTCATGTGTCAAGCACCCAAACACTTGCTACCTTGTCTCTATTAAGAGTTGTTGAAACAGTAACGTGTTAATATATTCATAACGATGGAAATAATCCATTTCATAAATGTGAATTTTTTCTAAAATCATCAAAATCATTCCATAAATACAATGTTGCATTCAGGGACATGCACAGGAATTCTAAATATAAACTTTTGGAATATTCACACTCTACCGTTTTCCCGGCGGCCTTGTAATTTAAGTTAATTGCCAGTCTTTCTTTGCCCAATGTAGTTACATTTTTCAGCACTTCATGAAATCATATCACAAATCATATTTTGTCTCGTTTTTTTTTTTTCCTCGTTCCTCAAAGCTCATGTGGAGGAGCGTCATTCAATTCCACACCACACTTGATTTTCCGTGACTGAAGCTTCAGAATATTTCACAAGTAGACAATAACGATACCTGATGCTTTTGTTATCACGAGTGCCTCCTTGTGTTGACAATAAATTACCTGATTTGTAATCTGTGTCTTCAAAGGTAAGAAAACAATTCAAATAGCAATGCATAAGAGGGAAATAGCCCTCTCAAGAGACCATTTGCATTACAGAATTATTAGATTAATCATTGGGAATAATTTCATCCACAGACACCTTTGATCAATCTAATTCCTGGTAGACAGCTCTCTTGTTGCAAAGCACTTATTTAGCCTAATGTCATCATAAGAAACACTCGTCTGTGTTTAGAGCCATAATCCCACATGTATTCCCTTATTACCTGGTAATACTGGTTACCTGAAAGATCAAATACAATAGAAAGGATTTAGAGTCTAATCGGTCGAACACAAGATCCAATAACCCAAAGATACATACTTTAGCGGCAAGACGGCAACTTCTAGGCCCTTCCTTTGGCTTCTTTGTCAGTTATTGAGCTGTCCAGGTTAGTCAAACTAACAGATCTTTATGCTGTGTTTGTTAATGATTAACAGCAGTTACCTCACTGTGACAGCACTCGCAGATAACTAGTGCAACCAAGGATGCTCCACCTGATTGGAGGAAGAAGGGCAGGTATGCAGACCACTCCCTCATAAACATGTTCTGGTAGAGAACTGAAGGGCAGTGGGTGAAATATCTGACAGACGATTATGAATCAGTCAGTAACATCCTTCTTGTTAATGTGGAAACGTCTATACAGGATATATCCAACCTAACATACCCATCATGTACAATTCACTAAATTCAAGACCAGATAGGTGTAACCTACAAAACGTTCACACTAGCTACACACACACACACACACACACACACACACACACACACACACACATAGGATGAATGCCTATACACCTATTAATACGCAGCTTTACATATCACCAGCTACACACACACACACACACACACACACACACACACACACACACACACACACACACACAGGATGAAGGCCTATACACCCTATCCATATGCAGCTTTACATATCACTAGCCACACACACACACGCACGCACGCACGCACGGAGTGATCATGTGTGTGTGTGTTTGTGTGTGTGTGTGTGTGTGTGTGTGTGTGTGTGGTTAGTGATATGTAAAGCTGCATATGGATAGGGTGTAAAGGCCTTCATCCTGTGTGTGTGTGTGTGTGTGTGTGTGTGTGTGTGTGTGTGTGTGTGTGTGAGTTTGTGTGTGTGTGTGTGTGTGTGTGTGTGTGTGGCTAATGATATGTAAAGCTGCATATGGATAGGGTGTATAGGCCTTCATCCTGTGTGTGTGTGTGTGTGTGTGTGTACAACCTCAACCAAATCAAACGCTCACACAAACAGAGACTTGGACGGGCAGGATCTCCAGTGGGTGTTTACACTGCGTGTAGAAGTACGGGTACACCCTCCCAGTGAAGGTGAAATTATTAAATAACAATAACAAATTAGCTGACATGGTGCCAAAACTAAATAAATCGGACAAACTTAATTTCACACACTTCATATGAACCACTTTACAATGCATGAAACTGGACCCTGTTACTGCCTGTATATACTTGGCTTGTCTTTTTCAAAATTTCAATGATTTTAAGTCAATGTTGCCTTACCTGTTCAGTTCTCAGTCCTCTGTCCCCATTTTTACATATTTCAGAATGTAAAAGGTTCTCTGAAGCTCTCAAATGGCTGTCGTCTTAGGATTGTGCGAGACTCCATTGAAACTCCAAAAGCAGTAAGTCTGAATAACGTCATTCTGTTAATGATCAAGCTGCTGTGCTGGTAAACCCCTCCACGGTCGTCACCTCAACTGTTTTATAACTGAGTGTACCTGCAGACAGTCACGCAGTCTCTCTCCCAACCATTTATGGATGGTTTTCATAACAACAGTATTTCTGACTACAGCTTAGATATTAACAGTAACACTTATATGTGGACCTGTTCTTGTAAATCTTAAGACACAGTTCTATTAGGCATATCTCATTTGTTAAATATTCAGGCAGTTTGCATCTAATAGTTCTGC
>NW_024879658.1:52500-110753 GCF_900700415.2 Clupea harengus | reverse complement strand
TTTCACGACTTGTCAATTGGGTGTTAAAACTGCCTTGACAAATGACTGTGCATTTGCAATATGACAGTTCCATATTATTTTTAATTTTTTTTGTAAATCTAACAGGCAGAACTAAAGATGGGGAGCCTTTGAATAATGAATCATATTTATATGTTGCAGAATATGATAAAGAAAATGTAACCAACAACATTCAATATTATGCTCTGTGTTCTCTTCCTCAATATTGTTGTAGGACTGGATCCCAAGGGTATTTCAAGAGTTCCATTATAACCAACAAAATGATGTCTTACCCGTAAGATACTAATATATAGTTTCATAATTCTACATTCAGAATTCTCAGCCTATACATTACAAATATCCAGGATTACTGCACAGGACACGTAAAACCTTTGTTGTTTACTATGCAATGTCTATAAATGATGCAATGCTGATGGAATTTGTTTCCATGTGATCTCGTCACATACCAATACACTTATCTGCTCAAATAGCATTAATGAGAAGATCAAACGAAGTTTTCTCTCTGTTAATCAGGAACAAGGTAATTAGTCTGTCAAATAGTTGAGTCTGTGGTGCTTTTGTTATTTTCATCTGATTTTTCAATATGACAAAACCCGTCATGTCTTTGGTATTGCACCATGAGTTAATTCAAATTAATTGTATTACACTGTATATGATTTAATTTAATATTTTCTCATATATCTTAAAGGTATTGAGAAGTGTGTGGGGCGCTATCGGCATTTTAAAATAAGGGTGAATAACCAGTTCACATGGACACTTGGACCCTTCGAAGATACTATCTTTAAAGTTAACAGAGAGATGTTGGAGAATTGGCAGGAGCGGTACCTCCCTGATCACATGATGATGCAGGTGTTAGGATCCATCAAAAAGAACAGCTGTAAACCAGGGTGCCTTCAAGTAGTCCTCATGGTTTGTGAAGACATGGAAGTCTACGCTTATCGTGAAATGGAGATGCACCTGGTGGCAGACAACATAAAGGAGCTGTTTGATCAAGGGATATCCCTCCCTGGAAAGGAAGTGTTTTATCACGGCCAACATTTTTGATGAGATGGTAAATAAAACATAGTTAAAGTAATAGCTTCCTATTACCTGACCAGTAGCTAGATCACAGCAGTATGGCTAGCCAGCTATGTATCTTTCACTGTTATAAGAGCTGCTATTATTACTTATATTTGACTAATTTAACCCAACTAAACCAGAACCAATACACAACCAGTATATCTCTAATTCTCATTGTGAACCTTAGTTTAAGTGAACCTTACACTGTAAAAAAAAAAAAAAATAAAATTACGGTAAAATACTGGCAGCTTTGGTTGCCAGAAATTCACCATAATAAATATGGTTGCCAAAAAAGCACACCGTAATGTCTTATACATTGTCACCATATTTTTTTTACAGTAATTTGCTGTGAAAATAACAGCTTTAATATAAACCTGTTTACAGTAATTTGCTTTAAAAATAACAACTATAACAAGCCTGTTTAAGGTAAACCCATTTATTTTATTTTTTTCAAATTTGTTTTTATTGTTTTCCGGATTTCCGGAGACGGATTCAAGTTATACAAATAATTCTCCCTTCCCCCCTCCCACCTCCTACATCCCTGACAGCAACTCTAAAATAAAGACAAAGTCTGTGCACATACATATATACATTGAAGAAAAGAAAAGGGGGGGAGGGGGGATCTCTGGATTCCTAGATTATGGATGTTTGTTTGTATTAGGCTGAGGCTGTGTGTGTGTGTATGGGGGCACAGAATAAGTCAGACTTGGGAAACTAGTAGGGGAGTAAGTTCAGTAGAGCTAAGAGAGGAGAAGAGGGACATAAAAGGACCCAAGGTGGAGTGGAATTGCTCCGTCTTATTTCGTCATATATATCTAATTTTCTCCAGGTGAATGCAGTTCATTAGATCCCTCATCCAGTGAACATGAGAGGGTGGCTGTGGAGATTTCCATGCCATAAGAATAGACCTTTTGGCAATTAAAGTGGCAAAGGCTAGGGCATCTTTCTGGCGTTTCGAAAGAGATATTTGTAGGTGGGAGGTTAAGGAGGGCAACAGAGGGAGAGGGGTCAATGGGAGGGTTTATGTTTAAGGCTTTAGAAATAGAGCTAAATATGGACTTCCAAAAAGTTATAAGTGAGGGGCAGAGCCAGAACATGTGCATCAATGTAGCTGGAGGCTGCCTTCATCTATCACATATAGGGTCAATGTCGCTATGTATTAGCTGTGGCAGGATGGATTCTAGTCTCTGGCATCGACTGGGCATAGGCTTATGGGCCTATAGCTGCCACATTCAAGTGGGTCCTTGTCCTTCTTCAAAATCAGGGAAATAGATGCTTGTCGAAGGGACTGCGACAGAAGACCGGTGTTAAGGGCTTCATTGAACATATTGAGCATAGGTTTTGCCAGGGCATCTCCAAAAGTTTTATAAAACTCAATAGGAAAGCCATCAGGTCCAGGCAACTTGCCGCTCTGCATAGATCTTATGGCCTGGGTTACTTCGTCTAGTGAGAGAGGTTCGTCAAGTCTGGACTTAATGTCTTGGTTGATGGAGGGGGTAGGCAAGGCATTTAGGAAGCTATTGACCAGCGACTGATATGTTGTTGATTCAGATTGGTGTAGACTCTTATAGAAATTATTACAGTTTCTCTCCATTGCTTTGGCTCATTTCACGAAACAGAAATGACATTCTCAAAACAACACGTGCAAACCTCCAAACCACTGTGCACTTGTTCACAATAGATTTGAATTTCTCATTCCTTTAATCAAATAGCAATTGTATTAGCACGCTCTTGTAAATGACAAGTACAATTGCCTACAGTTTGCACAAATTTCAAATGATTTAGCAGATCTTTGCAAATGGTTAGGTTCAATTGCCTTCAGTTAGCCCAATTACCAATTGAATATATCTTGCTGGTCTAAACTGACTGTTGCTTCTCAGTCAAGTCGTTGTTCTCTGCAAAACACGTTGGCATAATTTCCTTGTGTACATCATCACCTGCACAATAGTTCACTCCACTGTCAAAATCCTTCAGGCACATAAAACCATGAAAAACATCATGGTATATACTGTAATATGGATCTCTTGGATCATCGGCTTAATTTTCAGGTGCAACTAGAACTTTACTAATCAAGGGGGAAATTCACACATCCGATCACCAATTACACGGTAAGTTTAGTTAGCTGACAGGTCCTATCCAGGAGTATAAATTCTTCCATCAAATATCTAGAGCTTGACCAAGTTCAGTACAATTTATGAACATGGAAGCACCTGGCCAGGGAAACAACCAAGGGCAACTGCCTGCTCGAGGAAGAGGAGGAAGAATAAGAGGAAGAGGAGCAAGGGTGGATGTCCGAGGCCAGCGCGGGGGCAACATCACCATGTGTACTGCCATTTCAGAGAATGGTGTAGTCACCCACATTCCCAGTCTTGGCCCATACAACACCCAGAAGCTCCTGGTGTTCTTGGACCGCCTGCACTCTGATCTTATCCCTCTACATGAGGGGGGTTTGGTAGGGCCTCACTTGCCTACATTTGTTATTGTGTGGGACAATGTTAGCTTCCACCGTGGCTCGCTCATCAGGGCGTGGTTCACTGCCCATCCAAGGATGCTGATGGTGCTCTTATCACCTTACTCCCCATTCCTCAATCCTATCGAGGAGTTTTGTTTTGTATGGAGGTGGAGGGTCTATGAGCATCGGGGTCTCAACCAGAGGTCCCTTCTCCAGGCAATGGATGCTGCTTGCGTCGATGTCACAGCAGATCAGTGTAAGGGATGGTTGTGGCATGCACACCGATTCTTCCCCCGTTGCATAGCAAGTGAGAACATCAGATGTGATGTTGATGAAAATCTGTGGCCAGACAGACATGAGCGCAAGGAGTAGCAGGAGAGTGAGGACGAAAACTAAACTTCAGCTTTGCTTTACTTTCCTACTGTATGTGCTGTTACAGTAGAGTAGGCTATACATCATTTTAGTTTTGATGTGCTTATTGTTTGACATTATTTTGTGCTGTACACATTTTTTGTTTCTGTTTGGCAATTACTGTAACAATTTCCATGGCAGTATGAGTGCAATACAGTATGTGATGTGAAACCTTGTTGGCTCCTCTGGAATTGCATAATCTTTTTTCTCTTTGATACACATAGTATTCTGGAAAAAAAAACCATCTACTACAGTAACCATTCAGTGTCAAAGGACTAAGCCAAGATTGAAATGTGCACATGAGGGATATTTCTATGGCCCACTGCCATACTGACAAAACATCTAAACGTTTTGACCTGCAGTGTTTAAACAATGCCAAAGGGACTTTTCATTTTGGGGGCACTGACTATTTGTATGAGAAAAGGAATTAGTTTTGACTGATGAGTTGTCTGTTTTGGGAGAGATATGACCTTTTGCAGGTGTGCCATAGTGTTTTGCTAAACCATCTAGGTTATTTTGGCAAATGTATTTAAAGCTTTGAGAATGTCCTTTTTTTTTCGAGAGATGAGCCACAGCAATTGAGAAGGAAATTTTCATTTTGGGGGCACTGACTATTTATATGAGAAAATGATTTGGTTTTGAAGCTTGAATTAACTGTTTTGGGTGAGATATGACCTTTTGAAGGTGATCTATGTAGTTGTGCTGAACCATATAGGCTATTTTGCCCAATGCACTTAGAGCTTTGAGAATGTCATTTCTGTTTCAAGAATTGAGCCAAAGCAATGGAGAAAAACTGTAAAGCAGGTGTTTATATCAGAAGTGTTGGAAGTGACACCTAAGTCAGGAGATCTGATCTGGGGAATAAAGTTTTGAGAGTATCGCTGTCTTAATTGTAAAGCCAGGAGTCTACTAGGCTTGTCACCAAACTCAAAATATGTTTGACGTGTTTTCTGTAGCAATTGAGTGGCCTGGTTTGTAGAGAGCAGATTGTACTCCGTCTGGATTGTTATCCTCTTCCTATACAGCTCTGGATTAGGTGAAAATGCGTATTGTTTGTCAACTGTCAGGATGTCTGCGGACAGTTCTAACAGTCGGGATTTACGTTGTTTGCTGATAAAAGAGGAGTAAGAAATGACCCGGCCACGAACATATGCTTTAAGTGCCTCCCAAACAGATAGGTAACGGGTATAATCACTATCTGACAGTAACAGGGTGTTCAATCGCCAGGTTTTTGGAGTGAAACGCTTCCCAGGGAAAAGGAGAGTTAGCAGAAGTGGAGCATGATCAGAGATAGTAATACTTTCATATGAACATGACTTAATTTTAGACAAAAGTTTTTGGTCAATGAAAAAATAATCAATTCTGGAGTAAGAGTGGTGTACATGAGAAAATAATGAATATTGGTTTGAGGTGGGAAAGGAGAAGCGTCATGCGTCTGAAATGGCAAAATCTTCAAGAAAAGCTTGAATGGTCTTGGCTGTGAGTGAAGTGTGTGCGAGTTTAGAGGAGGAGCGGTCTAGTTTAGTGTCTAGAACACAATTGAAGTCGCCTTTCTTGGAGAAACACTATATCTGCTTTAAGCTTGTGAATATGGCTAAATACCTTATCACGCTTGACTGGAGAATTGAGTCCTTTGACATTCCAAATCAAAAAGTTCACCGCCCCTACATCAGAAATGGCCCGTATACTCATTGAAGTAGGTGGTATAAGGAAACCTGTGCCAGAGATAAGAAAATAATACAGACAAGAAAAGTCTAGGGTAGTTAATAAGTAAAACATAAAGAGGTAAATTAAATTTGAAAATAAGAATAACAAAAAAGAGTGGGGGCAAAAAGGGCCCCTCTGCTGACAGGGAAATAGTCCTGCCAGTGCTGTCGCCCACATAGTCAAAACACCTTTTAATTCTCAAAGAAACACCTATCTTTGAGAGCACTGTGCTAAAACAGTTTGAAGCATTATGATGGGGGGGAGGATTTACACTAGAGGTGATCAGGCACTATAGATCATATTAATTGCTTCTAGGACAGTCCATCTGTAGCATAACCAGCTGAACATATAGACACAAAATGTAAATGTAAACCCTAACAGTTACACATATTTATATTCTACCTCCTTGGAAATTGCCTTCATGAAAGTATAGTTCAGACAAAAGAAAACACAAGATCTTAAGGTAGGGCGCGAGAACATTTCAGTATTAAGAGCAGAATGCTAAGAAAAAATAATGTGTAGCAAATGACGCAGCATAGGTTATTAGCTACTGCACAACATTGGATGTGATGGTAAAAGGCTAATGTTAACTCAACAACATTATGTTTTTTTCTTGTGTGAATATGGGCCCCCTTCCTCCTTTCAAGTTCATTTGATAAATTTGGTCCTCTTCATCTTCGAGCATGTTTTCCTCCTGCTTCAGGTCTTCCTCTTCCACTTCCTCTATCAAGCGCCTCTGGCACGGCCTCCGTCTCTTCCTCATCTTCCTCCTCTGTGGATTCCCCCTCTCACCCACACTCCTCTTCTTCTGACTCTTTCCATTTTGGTTGAAGACAGGTGAACTCACCTGCTGCATTTCTATAGTGCTTGAACCTGATCGGTGTAGCAATCATGTTTCCGCACACTTGATGGCTGTGTTTAACCAATTGGCACATAGGTGTGGTAATTTGGCAATAAGTGCTTTGGAATTGCAAGGAAGTGACATCTTGATATACTCCTGTGTCTAATGTATACAAGTGTGTTTAGTGTTTCCAAATCACTGTTTGTATTGTTTTGCAAAAGTGTGAGGCTGACATGTGTTTATAGTGGTGCAAATCTGGGCTGATGTTTTCCTCCTTGAGTGTAAGGTTTTGATAATTGTGTAACACTATTTTGAATGTAGCACTAGCAGGCAACACAGCTCAAGGTTCAGAGTAGATTTAATAAGGTTCTCAGGCAACAATCCAAAGGCAAAAACAGTCTCGTAGTAAACAGGCAGGAAAGAGGTAAAAAATCTAAAAGTCCAAGGCGAAAGTATCCAAAACACAGAATTCAAACAGGGTCAGGTCAAAAATCAGGCAAAGGTCAAGATCACAGGCAGACAGAATATGGTAGACTTACTAAATCGCTGGAAAGGCTCAGGTATTAAACTGGCACGATCTGGCAGAGACTGATAGGCATACCAGGCTTAAATACCCACAAACCAATCACAACAAACAGAAATCAGGTGTGCTCACAAAATGGCGGGAAATCAAACATGTCATTTCAAAATAAAAATAGAAAGCACATGACACCACCACATGACCAAAATGTAAACAAAAGCACATGTTAACAGAAAAACAAGGACTCAAACACTAGAATCACTAACACAAAATGATTTTGACGCTGTAAGTTTAAGGCAATATTGTTACATAATGTTGCTTCAAAAGGCCATCAAGACATTTATTGGCGGTTATCAGAAATTCCCGGTTCATACAAATGCAATCAGGCCTATTCTTTCACTTGCCATTTAAACTGGAGTATGTGTATTGCAGGTACCTGTTTCATTAGCTTAAATAAGTGTAGCCTCACTTTGACCTTACTTTCAGTTACCAATAAAATGAGCCTAAACTTTAAAGCCTTGAGCCATTGTGGCTGTGTGTAGCTTATGTTTATGGAGGTTGGGGTAGAGTACAAGGTTTGGTTATTTTCCAGCGTATGTATGCACATGTATGTACGAGCAGATATGTGTATGTCGCAAGTGAAGGTCGAGGTTTCCAAAAAGACAGGTCTCTTCATATGATATTTCGGGGTATAGACTTCAAAGGCATCATCCCTATGATATAACCTAAACGGGGGTGGAGGTTTCACACTGACTGAGTGTTCTGCTGCTTTTACCGTATCGTTTGTTGCTTAGTCTGTATTAAAGAGGGAAATCAATGCAATCAAACTGTGTAGTTAACCTACAAGCTTAAGGCTATATGGCCATGGGAATGATTTGAATGATTTGAATCGTGAAAAATGAGAGAAGGGTTCCTAATACATTAATGTCTTTTGTGATTGTGTATAGTCATTTTGTATATCAGAGGCATAGTTTTATATATGGAAATGTGGTCGTTGACAGTAACAATGCGTTTAATAACCAGCATTGGTTTTCACTTTTCACTTTCACTTGTTTTCTTTAAGGGTTTGCACTGATTTCAGCATTCTTCAAGGACTTCATAGCAGCAGTTTGTGAATCTTCCGTCAGCAAGCTCTTTACCGAAGGTAAGTTACAGTTATGAACACATAGGCCTAAGTTTTTACAACCTTTTAATTTGTATCGGGCTGTTTACTTTGGAAAATACCTTAAGGATTAAACCATGTGAGTAGCAACCTACACAACTATACTGGTTCATTTACTTAAAGTCTCCATTATTAAAGAATTCAAATAATCGGCTCCTAAATTAGAGAATCTTTGCAGTCAGACTTTTTAATTATAATCTTTTTTTCCTACTGTCTATTGGGATTAAGCTTTGATTTCATCTACCAACACTAAAACGCTGCAAAAAAAACCTTGCTTCTGATCATCCCACCTGGTTTTAGTCACAACCTGCGCTTTTTACAATTTCACCTACCCCATTGCCATGTAGGGAGTCTCTCTACATGGCCTTGGACCGCTCCCACCCCAGTCGACCCAACCACAGGATAGAAACTACATTTGCGAATGCCAATAATTTAGTTTTGCAATCGCTTGATGCGCTTTGATAAACTAACTAGCCGTGTGTAGCGAATTCGGCACGCAAGATGCTTTGTGTTCGGTTGTACAGATCAGCACAAATTCACAAAAACACAAGAGCGAAATGGATTGATTACATATTTGAAGGCAATGTCCCAGCAATGATTCGGCAAAAATCTGCTGTGGACGCAAACCACCTTGAATCGGACTATTTTACCAAGCTGGGCCAATATATTGCTGGACTCTCAACAAGATTGACCTTGGAAGAGGAATCGTGTCATCTATCCGTCGACGATGGAAATGTATGTATTTTTTTTTATCATTTTTGCATTTGCTTATTTTGCCCATTTAGTGTTGAGGTTAGCGACGTTAGCATGTGTTTTAGGGGGAACATTAGCATGTAGCCGTTGGGGAAAATGTGTCTGTAATTTCGTGAACAATCACTTTTTTTGCAGTGAGTTGGTATGTACATTTGCGTGTGAGACCATCTATCTATCTATCTATCTATCTATCTATCTATCTATCTATATATCTATTCATCTATCCATCCATCTATCTATCTATCCATCTATCTATCTCTCTATCTATCTATCATTTCATCTCCATTCACAATCCCCTGATTGCGTGCAGCTGCACGTCATTCATTCACCTGATCCCACACACCTGGCACTCACCCGATCACACAATCACACACACCTGTCTCACACCCTATATACACTCCTCACTTCCCCGTCAGACCTCGTCGACCAAAGGACTTAAATCCAAGGACTACAGCTTTTTCAAACATTTTCAAAACCTATATTTACAATTTTCTGTCTGTTTCTATCTTCAGCTAGCCCCTCAGTAATGTCTAGTCCTTTTAGTTCGTCTTTTTCTCCCCTTTAAACCATATTTATTTATTAAACTGCATGGCGTAAGGCCCATCATCAGCCCATGGGGCTGGTGCTAGCATTTCACTAAGATCCTTGAATACTTTTCTCAGTCGTAATTTTATTTATTTATCTTATTACCTCTAAATTATATTGATACCTTTGTCTGATCTCCACACTAGGGTTAGTTATGTGTTTACTTTCAGACTCTCACAGTTTGTTCTTGAGATTGCAGTACTGAGTCAACCTGAGCCTGACCAGAGGTCCCCCGTCTCACTAATTTTGTGAGGAGGTTGAGGCCAGGGAATTTCCCTGGGGTGATCAGTCCCCTACTGGTTCACGGGTCCAGGCACCTCAGTAATGAGAGATCAGTCTTATAATTAGGACCTCTCATGGCCATCAATTTTACATCCCTCTGGAGTCTAAGGCCTTTTTTAGGTAGTCTGACATGCCTTGATGTTTTTGTATATTTCCCCTAACTAAAAACCTTGAAGGAAAAATGGCATGTATGATTATATTCTAGAAGACCTCAGCAATAATAACATGAGAGTAAAAGGAATGTAGTAAAACAAATGTTATATTTAAATAAAACCTAAACATACCCATACAAAAAACTCCATATTCCCCACAGGGAAGCGTGGACTTCTTAAGCACATACACACAGAACCTCAGGAGGTTATACAAAGTATACGCAAATGTATATGAATGTAACATATACATGTTTGGTCTTGAATTGATCCTAATGATGTGGGCAGTAGTCTGATTATGGTACTGAACGTACTGTATTACTGCCTGATGAACGATACTGTGAACGCGTTCATTCTGGTGTCTGTGAAGTTGCGTAGAGGCCGAGAGCGGTATTGCAGACAGATAGAGATTTCAATCTGGCAACGGCAGACGGGCTGTGGAAATAATTTAGAAAAATTATAGCTCGCAGCATATTGAGAAAAGAACTGAACTAGTTCATTTTTTGGAGCTGTGAACTTAGTTCAAATTGTTTTAATTATGAACTATGAACTGAACTAGTTCATTTTAAAATTTGTGAACTATGAACTGAACTAGTTCATGTAGAAACTGAACTTTCCCAATACTGCTGCTATAGCCTGGGCATACCAGGGTTGGTGGAGGTCTAATTGGCATCCAACCTGTGTATTCACCTGCTTACAGTTGTTCTTATTTAATCCTGAGCAACACTATCCCTAGAACAAATCAGGCTAAATAAAAAGTAACAGAGGCACTTTTCATTAACATGTAGGTTCTAAAGGCAAAATAAATGATCAGAAGGTCAACCTTGCTAAACTGAATAGTAAAAATAGAAAAGCCTTTATTGTCATTGTATTTGCATACAACAAAATGTAGTGCAATCTGGTAGTGTGATCTGGCGCTTTATAGAAAATAAAATTTTACAAAATGAACTTGACCTTTCAGGGGGGACGGGGGGTGCTGTTGGGGGGGACGGGGCACCCCCCTAATATAATGGTAGGGGAAACACTGGGTGTTTCTGCTCAGGCTCACATTTAAAAAAAATGCTTGCCTTTTATCAGGGTACACAATGTCTCAAACTTGTATCATGCTATTCTTGACAAATTCTCCCTTGGTAAAGGGTCAGGCTGCTTTAGCGATCTCCACTACTATAATAAAGCTTGCCTTCACAGCAGCCTCACTTTGTGATTTGGCTTTTACGAACACATTCTGCTGTGACATCAGCCTTCTTTTCACCTCTTCTACCTTCTGGAGCCTCTGTTTCATGTCTAGATGTTTGTACTATTCTTTCATTCCAGCCACATCGGCTCTGCACACAAGACAAACAGGTTTGCCCTTTACACCGGTAAACATCATCATCATCATTGTTTATTCAGGGAGAATTGACTGAGCACAGGGCTCTTTTGCAGCAATGCCCTGATTGAGGCTACATAGTACAGAAGAACAATAAATAAACAAACCACAACAAAACAAAAACAGACAAAATAAAATTAAAAAAACACATTAAACAACTCAGAAATTAGGTATAAAGAAAATAAATTAAATAACATGAAGTAAAAAAATTAAATCAGAGAATCATTTAAAACAACAGCATTGAGGCACATCCTTATTATCTAAAAGGCTCTTAAATTGGTTGACAGACAAATACTTGGTTAATTTCAACTCCACTTGAACAGTGTTCCATTTATGGGAAGCAAAGAACTTAAAAGCTATTTTACCTATATTAGTTTTTGTAAGGGGGATTTCAAGGGAGATGAGGCTCTGTGACCATGTATTATGACAGATGGATTTTAATTTTAAAAGTGACATGAGATAATTAGGCAGTTTTCCCACTAAGGCTTTATAAACAAATAAAATACAGTGTTTTCCCTCCTGTCTGCTAGAGGGGACCAACCAACATTCTTGTATAAGTTACAGTGGTGGGTCCTGAAAGCGTCTCCTGTAACAAAGCGAATAGCACTATGGTAAACAGAGTCCAGGAGTTTTAAGGTAGAGGGTGCAGCATACATGTAAACAATGTCACCATAGTCAAGAACTGACAAAATTGTTGATTGCACTATTTCCATTCGGTTTTCAAAAGTAAAACAAGATCTTATTCTATAAAGAGCACCCAGTTTAATTTTAACCTTCTTAGCTAGGTCAAGAACATGTGATTTAAATGACAGCCTATCATCTAGCCAGAAACATATATTCTGCCTCCCAGCTCCCTTGAAAACCCCTGAAAACCACCGTTTGGCCACTTTTGGGGGGGAGAGAGACAGGCCGCAAACAGAACTTTGACTTCAGGTGATGAGGCTGCAGACAGTGGGGCAAGGGCTTGCGCTTGCGGGCCTAAAATTGACGTAGGCTACCAACGTGGTGGCAGTGCATTGTGGTACTTGCAGTATAAGCAGTGCGTGTGTCATACCGGCGGCTGTGGCAGGCCAGCTCTGATAGACATAGATATTATCTGACGGACGAAATAAAATTACACCGCGGGACGGATCTACCCCGCGGGACTTTGACACATGACGACAAACAGGATATTAGATGCAATTAGAATCAAGTCATATCATGTGCGAGAGTGAAAGAAAGCATCCACACAAGAAAGCCCTCCTAACCTAAAAGCTGACTCCTTGAAACAGTAAAAGGGGTTTCACCAAATTTTGGAGCTTGGTAAATGTCTGGGAGAAAGGTATCTGACATATCTAATTGACCAAAACATATCTAATTGACCAAAATCCTTCAACGAACTTTTCGGTCGACCGTTTTTCTTTTCTCAAATATTCAATTTGCCAGGTTTGACGTATTAATTGTACATTCCAGCTATACGTTTTATTGGACATGAGATACATCAAAATGTCCATTCTAATGTTGAAATCACCAACTATTATTATTTGTAATTTTTACTGTTATTTAAACCTGAATGCATGCTTGATGTGACTTACTGCATGTGCATGGTGAGAAGGTGGTAGATTGACACCTGATCTGTACAGGGTAGCAGTTTAGTTTACTTTAGCAGTTTGATGACAGAAAATCCTAACCATGACTAATGTTTAGCAGAAATATTGTCCGAATGACTCTGATTATATTTGCAGTAGACCTGCCGTAGTTGTTGTCATGGCTGTGTACAACTTCAAATGTACATAGTTAATACACTTAAATTCTACATTCCACGACTTCTGGTGGGTGCAGAAACTGCCTTGACAAATGACTGTGCATTTATATATGTTGGACAGTATAATATGATATAGAACATTTAACCAATGACATTCATTATTATGCTCTGTTTTCTCAATATTGTTATTGTAGGACTGGATTGCAAGGGATATTCAAGAGTTCCACTGTAACCTATGTGCAAGTCAACAAAATGAATTCAGACAGGTAAGATAATAATGTATAGCTTCAATAATTCTACATGACCATGGCTTGCATATACATTAAGTCTCTCAGCCTATACATAGCAAATATCCAGGATTACTACACAGGACACATAAAACCTTCCATTGCTTTTGTTTAAACTATGCAATGTCTATGAATGATGATTGAATTTGTTTCAATGTGATCTTGTCACATACCAATACACTTCTCTGCTCCAATTGCAGTTATAAGAAGATCAGACTGAGTTTTCTTTCTGTTAATCAGGAACAAGGTAAAGTAGTCTGTCAAATAGTTGGGTCTGTGGTGCTAGTGTTATTTTCATCTGATTTTACAATATGACAAAACCTTTCTTTTCATACTAATGGTTTCAGAGTCTGTTGATATGGGTGCTATGGATGTAATTGTTACTTACATAGCAATAACAATACATAACAATACATAAACTACAAAAAAAGCCTACTATGCAGTAACAGAACTGCCATAAAAATAATTTGTAGTTGGTTGTTTAGGTTTCTTGTTCCCACATTAATTGCTTTAATCCCCACCCCACACTTTGGGAATCACTGACCAAATTTGCAGTCATTGGTCCCATAGCAACTCAGCAGTGATGAGGTGATGTTAATAAAAAACTAGGTGGTTGAAGCTCCCGTTTCATACTAATGGTTTCCAGGGTTTCAGGGTCTGTTGATCTGGGAGCTACTGATGAAATTGTTACTTAAATAACAATAATAATATATTGTCATTCAATTTCTCAAACCAAAGGTGAAACTATTACTGTATTACACTGTATATAATTTTGATAGTTTTTTCTCATTGTAGCAGATTCCCTCACATATCTTAAAGGTATTGAGGATTATGTGGGGCTCTATCGCCATTCTAACATAAGGGTGAAAAAAAAGTTCACATGGACGATTGGACCCTTCAAAGACACCATCTTTAAAGATAACAGAAAGATATTGGAGAACTGGCAGGATCGGTACCTCCCTGAACACATGATGATGCAGGTGTTAGGAACCATCAAAAAGAACTGCTGTAAAAAGGGGTGCCTTCAAGTAGTCCTCATGGTTTGTGAAGACATGAAAGTCTACGCTTATCGTGAAATGGAGATGCACCTGGTGGCAGACAACCTACAGGAGCTGTTTGATGAAGGGATCTCTTTCCCTGGAAAGAACATTTTTCATCATGGCCAACGTTTTGATAAGATGGTAAATACAATTTTCTTTTAAAGCAATAGCTTCCTGTTAGCTGACCAGTAGCTAGATCACAGCAGTATGGGTAGCCAGCTGTGTATCTTTCACTGTTATAAGAGCTGCTATGATTACTTACATTTGAATCATTGAACCCAACTAGACCAGAACCAATACACAACCAATCTATCTCTAATTCACATTGTGAACCTTAAAGTGAACTTTAGTTTGACGTAAATCAGTCCATTAAAGCAACAGTTACTGTGTAGAACTTGTTAAGCAAGACTATATTTTATGCAGAAATGTAACCCATACCCATCACCATTACTGATCATCTGAATACAAATCAAGTCCTAATCACACTGCCCTTATGAAAGGAATTTGACAGATCGAAATATCTGACAATCATTCGATTATTCAAAGGATTCCTGATTCAGCAGAAATGCTTATTATGAAGGTTCATTGATATGGTATTCATTTGACATATTTACTGTTAGTCTAACACTCATGATATCAGTCCTTTTGTGATGTTTGACGTATTGTGATGTTTTGTAGACAGAGGAGGAGTTGAAAGAGGCAAGGGAGTCTGATGAAATGAAGAAAGTAAATGAAGAACACAAGAAACTGCTGGAGTCACTGATTCCTGAATTTGAGGCATCAATGGCAGCTTTCAATCGAAATCAATCTGAAGTAAACATCACTGTTGATCTGAGTTTAATTTAAGCATTTTTGCGTGCCAAAGATGTAAATATGTTAAAACGCCCTTCTCTTGATTCAGTGTCCTCAGGTTGCACCTGCTGAAGGAAGAGCAAAGGACCAAAGCCCAGGTGTGAAATCAACAAAGAGGTAAGTAGGGTGATGACCAATCCCCACTGATGACATATTTGACAATTCAATTGTACATTCCATGACTTATGTTGGGTGCGGAAACTGCCTTGACAAATGACAGTTCCATATTATTATTATTATTATTATTATTATTTTTTTATCTAACAAGCAGAACTTAAGGTGGGTTGAATGATTAATACTTTATGTTTGGCAGAATACGATGTGATTTAAAACATTTAACCAACAACATTCATTATTATGCTCTGTGTTCTCTTCTCTTCTTCAAAATTGTTGTAGGACTGGATTCCAAGGGATATTCAAGAGTTCCATTGTAACCAACACAATGCCGTCATACCAGTAAGATAGCTTCATAATTCTATATGACCATAGCGAGCACATACATTCAGTCTCTCTTTTTATGACATCACATAAGCCATCATGAGTCTGCAGGGCTGGAACCTTGCAGCACACTCTAAAGGAGTTCTAGTTCCAATTCAACCAAATATCAAACACAGAAGGTGCCCATTTCAAGGTCATTTGCACACCTATGACGTAGTCAAGTCACTACTTCCCCTCCCCCCATAGCACACTTGCATGTCAACTCACACTTTGATGAAGTTTAAATTAACTGTTGCTTTGTGACACATAATGGAACTATGGAGCAGATTAAAAACAGTATGTTTGATATTTCTTTACCAGTTGAATAAGTTCATATGAATTGACTCAAAATTATTTTTGCCATAGAAGTTCCAGATCGTCCAACAAAGTTGGACCCCATCAGCGAGCCAAAGAAGTATACTAATGTTACGACAAAAAATAAACTCGTGAAAGGCTTTGCGTTATTCACTTTGTACTTTTCCAGTAGCCATGCAAATCAGCAGGCCAATGCTTTCTTATTATTCATTATATAGCCCTTTACCTAAAAATGCCTTATATGCATAAAGTGCCATTAAACAGATAGTAACGTATGGAAGGCATGTAATTATCCTCATACTTTTCTGGCGTAAACATTCATGGAGATAATTTCGAAACACTGTTGATGACTTAAGAATATATTAATCAAGTGCCTTGTATTATTAATTACCTTGTATGAATCATGTGCTTGTAAGCAGGAACATGGCTTTTCTGTGTTTCTGTGTGTGTGTAACTTAGATTATTAGGTGCTGACGCCATGTAGTCTGTATATGAGTATAAGAGTGTTATGCGTAAGGAGAGGGACGTTCTGCGTATGTTTGGGTGATTTCAGAGGTTACAAGAAGAGTCGAACTGTGCTTGTAAAACTGATATCCTTGCATTTCAGAAAGCGTAGTTGGACACAAAAGGACTTTAAGTTGAGCGTGGCTATTCTTGCTGGTATTAGAAAATGTATGGCATCATAATTAGATAAATCTTAAGTATATAAACCCTGTGCGATGTTAGTGAAATTGCTTCACTTTCATCCTTGTGCTGTGAGTGAGCCCGATTGCAATTGATCCTGAATGAATAAATATACTGATCTACAACTCCGGAGTCCTGAGATAACTTGAGTCAATTTTCACCTAACAAACATGATGTCTCTGTTGTCATTGTGTGAACAATTGACAGAACTCATTTGTGCCAGTTAGCCTTTTAAATGTGATGTTTATGTTGTAGTCATTGTCCACTGGCTCCTTACTCTAACCCAGTGGGATTATGTTGCATTTGTCTTCGGTTGTGTTGTTCCTTTATTATCCTGCTGACTGTAAAACAAATTGCCTTCAATAAAGACATCCTTGATCTTTGATGAAGATTCCATCCTGGTGATATCCCCCTGTTACATACCCACCCACATGCAATGCAATGTCAAATCTACAGTTCTTGTTTTAAAGGGCTACACAGTGGCAGTCATCAGTTTGATCTCATGTCATTTTCACAATGAATTCTTATGGCTCTGTTGGTTTTTGGTTTTATCTTTGAATGTTTTTGCAGAATAAACCAGGTCCATAGGCCCATATATAGTAGACACTGCAGTCTCAACAAGTAGGTCATGTAAGTGAATACTATTTTATTTTAAGTATTTTCATGGGCATACCTGGCCATAGTTTCCTTCCATCATGCTCCAACTCATACTCATAATTATAATACCACCTTTAGATGCCGGGAGTGTGAGCCAAATGTCACTTCCTATCTTTCATAATAAATGTTCGACAGTCAGATAGAACAGTGTTCAGTATATTAGACAGTGAGAGAGAACAGTGTTCAGCCCTTCACCTTCTCTGGGACACTAAGCATTTTTACCAGACCAACTAAGCCTACAATACGTCTGTTTTTTGGCTGCGCTGTTCGTCGGTTATACAAAGGACTATATTTCATAGCATTAGGTGGCAAATGCTTGAAGTTTCGTGGCTTCTAAATTTTTCCCTCTGTTTTTTTACTGCTTTTCTGAGCATTCATTGTTTGGTTTGGAGGATAGAGGGAGGAGATACTCGATAAAGCCAATTTGATTCATTGACCGACTCAAATTGAATGTCATGAGTGGAAAAATTTGACTACCGCAGTTCACTTTGAGGTCTTTCATTAAACTGATAAACTTTGTGTTTATTTGATGGTGTTAGTAACAGTAGTTAAGATGTCTGTGGTAGACAAATTCATTACGAGTCCTTCCGATGCTCTGTTGGAGCGTTGTAGTAAAGAGCAATTGATAAACATTGCAGAGCATTATTCGATTAGTCTCACATCAGATGATGAGAAGCTGAAAGAGTCGTTGTTTAAAGCTGTTGGATTGGGACTGGTAGTTAAAGAAGTGCTTCTTGGCCCAACTTCTCCAGTCTTATCATCTGCGAGTAATGTTTCGGAGCGGGAGCTTAAAATGAGAGAATAGGCTACTCATTTGTAAGTAGAAGCAGCGCGAATAGGCGCGGTCAGAGAAAATCGAGTTTACCAGGAGAAACAATTGGACAATGAACTTGAGATCCAGAATTGGAGTTTCAGCATCAGCTTGATTTGAAACGATAAGAAAATGAAACAAGTGAGAATGAGCGTCAAAGAGATTTCCAACACCAGAGTGAACGCGAGGAGCTGAAAAATAATTCACCATCTCTCCTAAGGTTCCTTCAGCTGTTCCTTCTCAGGGCTTACACCCTTCTCCTGTCCGCTCTCCTGCTCGTTCCCCTGCTCCTCTCGCTGATTCAGCTGCTCCGGTGGGCGATTTAAATTTAGCGCCTCCGATCTCAGTCCTGTTGGGATCGTCAGATGCGTCTCCCCATGTTCCTTGGCCTGCTCCTCCTCCGAGTGATCCTGATAACGTTGCTCCATTAGCTACCGTGTTGCTTGTTCCATCTGCGACATTCCCGCCAAACCGGCCGTTCGATGTTAATCGCAATAGTGATTTGCATGAGTTTGGTCATCTCGTTGCCCTTCTTTGCAAAAGAAAACTTCGGAAGATGTTCTGTGGTGTCCAGGCAACACACTCAGTCCGAGGTAAAAGCAGAAAGCCGAACGAAATAACGGGTTTGTCTGAAGAAAGAACAAACATCTGGACAAAACAACTGTTTTGTCTGAGCCGTTTAGATGATATCTTGTCCTTCTGGTCCTGTCTTCCTGGTCCTGTCCTTATGGTGCTGTTCTGGTCCTGTCCTTATGGTCCTGTCCTTATGGTGCTGTCCTTATGGTCTTGTCTTTTGTTGTTTAATCAACATTATATGTTGAATTTTGGTGGTGGGGGTGTTACGACCCTGTGGGTCTGTCTATGTGTTTTTGCTTGTGCTTTCTGTTTCGTCTTGTGTGTCTTGCAGGCGGGTTGGTGCGCAGCTGATTAGGGCTCTGTTCCGAATAAATGGGCAAATAGATACCCCGGCCCTTTAAAAGCGTCAGGATTACATCACACGTGGCATGCTTTGGGGATCGCGCATTTCTGTTGTTTGCCACCACTGCCACACCTCGTTGCCGCTAGGCCCAGCCTCGGGCCTTGCCCGCGCCACTTCCATCTTATTCGCTACTCACCTGAGGGAGAGACCGGGAGAGAGTGCCAGGCTGTTGAGGCCTGTTCTCGAGGCCTTGTGTTTTTGATTGTTTAGTTATTTTTGAGCCTTAGTTTAATTATTCTATCCTTTGTAAAATAAATGCACGGTTATTTTTATTCCGTTGTCTGCCCGTTTACTAAAACATTTGTCATGTCCTAAAGTCCTAGACAGGGACGTGACAACGTCTTACAGTGTTTATAGAGATTACATTGTAATCCTTATACCACTGGAATGACTGCATATGTGGGGAGCCATTGAACGATGACATTTAACCAATGAATTATTATGCTCTGTGTTCTCTTCCTCAATATTGTTGTTGGACTGGATTCCAAGGGATATTCAAAAGTTCCACTGTAACCTGTTTGCAAATCAACAAACATGTGATCTGTAGCTAGTTGTTTTGTCCTTAAGCCACACCCCCTTGTTTTCATCCCCAGCCCTCAGCCACCCGGAGCCCCGCCCCACACTTTGGGCATGACTAACATGAGGAGGAGTGGTGATTTAAGGCGTGTCAGAGCCTGATGGGCAGATATAAAGAGATGGTTCAAGGCAGTAGCTATCATTTCACAGTCTATGCTCACTGACTCTGTTCTGAAACATTACCTTGTGGAGACAAAGCAAGAATCCGTTCAGGTAAACCTTATCTTTTATTTATATACTGTATATGTGCATGTATATTATTTATATATACTGGTATTCATATATATGTACACATATTATATATGTATATATATACTTTTATTTATAAATAAATACACATATATTATAAATGTACTTTTATTCATACATATGTATACATATATGATATATATATATATACCTGTATTCATATATATGTACGCATACCATATATACACATACATATACATAGCAGCCTAATATTTTCTTATATAGACTAGAGAGATCAGCCTATATAGTCAAGGTCAAGCTGTTTAATTCATTCTTTGTTTCAAAATAAATAGCATGGTCTCTATTAGGCTATATTTCATTAATTGTAATTGTATTTTCAGGACTTGTGTGTCTAATGAGTCATGGTATTAATAAGTAACATGGGATTAGAAGAGGTTTAATGTTCAGTCCACATTTTATTACAATATCATGATGCTTTAAAGTAACTTCGTATCCAGTTCTGTAGATTTGTTTGACAGTTCCATGTTACTGATTTTTCTTGTGTTTTCTTGTTTTTTCATGTTACTTTAAGACTTCTGTGTTTTAAGGGCTACTACTGGTAAATTGACTTGCACACATAGTATTTTGCATCCTACATGACCCTGTTAAATAGGCTCCGTCTTTTAGAGCGTGAAAGAGTGTGAAACTATAGGTCTGACAGACTGCCGGTGTATTTGTGAAAGTGGGCTAACAGTCAAGGCAAAGTAGCATTTTACAACAGACTAATTGTAAAATCATTTTTTTCAGCATAGATCATTTATATGAGGTGTCCAGAACAACATACTAAAAGTCCTAAGAAATCCTAGTTGAGGAAATATGTTTCATTCTCATCAATCTGAGATGTGTGCTAATAATGCCAGGCAACATTTTCCTTTACTCCTATCAAAATGAAACCTTACACAATGAAAGTACCCATGAAAAGTAACTTTTTTTGTATTACAAGTTTCTTTTAAAATTAATTTGAACATTTTGCTTTCTTTGTTTATTACAGCTTCTATAACATACTATTACTCAAACACCAAAAAAAAAACATTTGGTAGAATGTGTGCTGAACGTGTGAAAAAGACTCCCAAAAAAGGGTTGGTAAAATACACTTTTTATTTTCTCATATGATGTATGCAATATGACTGTAAGACTTCTTTCTGGAATAATATTTTTCTTGGTTTCTTTGTTAGGTTGGCAGAGTTGAAAAAGGAATACATGTCTAATGCAGCTCAGCTCATCATAAAAGCACTTGTGCTGTTCGATAGTCATCCCAATTTAGAAACACTCTTTGCTGAGGTTTGTTTGTTAAAATGACATACACATAACAGGATAACATAGATAGACATATGGGAGTTAGAGGAGTCATTTAGTAATCGGAAGGTTGGAAGGTTGCCAGTTCGATTCCCCACTCCTCCTTACCAAGTGTGTACGTGTCCTTGAGCAAGACACTGAACCCCTAACTGCTCCTGATGTATAAATGCAAATTCCTTGTAGGTCGCTTTGGATAAAAGTATCTGCTAAATGTAAATGTTCATGCTCAAGCTTAGATATACCAAAACAATAAACCATGCCTAAAAAGCTTTCAAATTCACTATAAAAGGATGACATTTCTCTCTCTTCATTTATGGTTCATTGGGTTAATGACAGTCAAATGCTAGGAAGACTTGAAGATGTGACATGTTTCTGGTGTGCAGTGTTTAAGCTTCAGGTTAAGCTAGAGG
Organism: Clupea harengus; assembly: GCF_900700415.2. Classification (NCBI taxonomy): domain Eukaryota; kingdom Metazoa; phylum Chordata; class Actinopteri; order Clupeiformes; family Clupeidae; genus Clupea; species Clupea harengus. Next base: position 89,068 of record NW_024879658.1, on the reverse strand, counting down.
GTAATTTACTGTACATTATGACTTGAATGATCAAGGTGTCAAAAACCTGACGATTTTTATGAGCAATGATGTGAATTGCTTTCTCCTAGATGCTGCACAGTATCTTATTTTTGGGATACTGTAGTAGATTCCAGGCAACTCCTAAAGAAACCCTGGGAGAATACTGGTATCCAAAGCTCATGAAAAAAGGCTTTGGTAAAGCATTGACGAAGTATGACAAAAGATTCCCTCAACGATCACCGTTCTCCTGTCTGCTTGATATGGTCAGTGCTTTTACCACAGCCCCCTCTGAAATATCACACACTGGTGTAAGCATTAAGATACCTTCAAAAATAATTGCTCATGAGTTTTTATTATCAACTGTATTTATTACAGATTGTGAGAATTGAGGGGAAAGACAATGCTGTTCGAGTACGTGAGGAATTGAGAAAGTTCATCAGCACCTTAAACGAGGAGGGGAGTGACACGCTTACTGGCTCAACCATATGCATCACTTCTGATTTGAATACCAAGGAGGTCTTGACTTATGGGGCTTCCCTGTCTCAGGCCGGCAGACGTAGGAATAAGAGAATCATTCTGGCCGTGTCCTGTTTGCACACATTGCATCGTCTAGTTTCGTTTGCTGTAATGTGCCAAACCCAAGGTGTAGGTATAGTCAGGGATTATAGAATTAATCTGCACATTGTATCTGCTAGCTGCACTGCATACAATGTCGAGGACCTGGAAAATGAAAAGCCTCCTTGTGGTTTTTGCCAAGAGATGTTCTCCCTTGTAGGAGATACCCCAATTCGTGGTCCCAGGTATCTACCAGGCAACTGTGCTGAGACAGAGGCAATAAGCGAACTTCTAAAGGACAGAGATATCAACTTTGATCATAACCTTGACTTTCGCATGAAGTTTGATTGGCTGAAACAAGAAACAAATAATAAATTGAAGGAGATGCTGAAGGACAGAAAGTTTGAAAACTTTGAAAAGAACGTAGGCGTAAAGATTCTATTCTGTGATAAATAGCAGGAAAGCATAGGGTTGAACTGACCTGAGATCAGTACTTAAGTTAGAGAGACTGAGAGTTTTTTGGTGTTCAGATGAAGTCTTTTTTTTTTACCTCATTTAATTGAATTTGGCTCCTCATGGTCCTCTACGATCTTTCTGTGTGTAAACTAAACAAACAAACTCTTGACTATTATTTACAGCGCTGTTTTTGAGAGTAAGGCATGGCTGTGTTAGTGACATATGTGTGAGAATTGTAAATCTGCCCTGTACACGTATGCAAACCTATATAATAAAGTAGGAGGGTAAATACTGGCTCATCCTATATAATAAAGATGTAGGGTAAACACTGGCTCATCCTGTGTGTGTGTGTCTTCATTCCATCTCACTATTAGTATTTCATCACTTACTATACTTTCTCATCAAAGCCCCAGTGTTGCCTTGCCTCCTCCCTGACTCCCCGCGCGTCTCCCCTCTTTTCTCCTATCTGGGCTTCACTCTGCAGCTCTGCCCCCTGCTGGTGTGGAGGAGGAGGAGCCTCTGCTGGGCCAGGAAGGAGGGAGCCTGAGAGGGGAGGGATGAGATAGCGCCCCCTCCTGGGGAGAGAGGGAGAGACAGAGTCTGACAGAGACAGGAAGGAGGAGGGAGAGAAAGACAGGGGGATGATGGGGAGAGGAAAGTTAAAGAGAGAGAGAGAAACAACGACTATAAGGCATGAGTGCCTCTGGTCAGATGTAAGACACAGAACATGAACAAGGGAGAGGGTTCTGGCAAACTGTAGGCGCTTTAGGTTGTTGTTGATTGACAGCAGAGGCTTTTTTCTGGCAACCCTCCCAAACAACTTGTGGTGATATAGGTGGCGTCTGATGGTAGTTTTGGAGGCTTTCTGACCCCAAGACTCTACTAACTTCTGCAATTCTCCAGCTCTGATCCTTGGAGATTATTTTGCCAGTCAAACCATCCTCCTCACGGTGCGTGGGGTCAATGTACACACGTCCTCTTCCAGGCTGATTCTTAACATCTCCTGTCGCTTTAAACTTCTTAATTATTGCCATGATAGTGGAAATGGGTATTTTCAACTATTTAGAGATTTTCTTATGTCCATTTCCTGATTTGTGCAGCTCAACAACCTTTCGACGCACATGTTCACTGTGTTCTTGGGTCGTTCCCATAGTGATGAATGACTAAGGGAATTTGGCTTGTGTCACCTCATATTTATAGCCCAGTGGAACAGCAAGTCATGGTTGACCACTTAAGAGTTCCTAATCAAACAGGTGAACCTAAAAATGTAAAACATGACTGTAAATATACTTCAGTTAGATATTAATTATAAGATATTCTAGGGGTGCCAATAATTGTGGCACACATGTTTTGGAAAAAAAAAATATATTTAATGTCAACATTTTTTTTTTTTTATATATATATATAATTTTACTTCAATGAAAAGGTAAGATTTTTGTGAATAAATGAGTGAAAGACCAAGAGGATAAACAGCAAAGACATTTTTTCATAGCCTGTTTTGCTCATGTTCAATAAGGGTGCCAATAATTCTGGAGGGCACTGTACATAGTGCATATCCTGGATGGCTAGTGGGAAAGACACAGGTGTTTATCTGTCCTTCACACGAACAGATGCTATCAAAATTAATTTGAGGATGATACTAAACTAGTTGCCTATACAACCATACCTCAAAAAGTGTAAAATTGTTGCATAGTGTGGCTTTCAAGAATACCCCTTATCCCAACTTATCCCCACTTCGAGTGATATATAATTATAAATGTGGACTTAAAAACTATGAATTACTACATCCTATTCCTGAGATATAAAACTATAGGGTAAAACATTTCTTACCAAATTGTTACAAAAGCATTGCATTCTTATTAGTGATGAGTCCTGCAATTTCATTTCTATCAGATCTGTGATATCGTAATACTAATATGAATTAATAAGCATTATAACCTTAACACACTCCAATCTCAAACAGACTGTTTCACCTTATTTGTCAAATGTGAGTCTCTACACATACTCGACACATACAGTGGGTCAATCTCACTTTGTGTCCATTTCTCATTTCGCCTGTAGGTGGAGACAAAGGCTTAGGGCTGTCAGTTTCCTGTGAAGACACACATACTTGAAGTTCTCAGGGAATATTTAATGTATATCAGAGGCCTTGTGTTCAAAATTTCTAGAATGTTTTCCTTCTAGAATTAATTTCATGAGCTACATATTTATTGCCACTTTTGAATTAATGTATTGAATCATTGGTCGAATCCTCCTACTATGCTAAATATGTCCAGAACATATTAGTTATCATCCTTGCTTTGTGTTACTGTTACTGTGCACACATCTTCTTTTGATCTCATCAAACCTATTGACAGGATCTGCAATTACATGCTGGCGAAGGCCAGGATTTGAGGACCAATGCATCCTTTTTCTTGGGTATTTAATGTAGGTCAAATTAATACCCAGGAACACTCTCAATTCTGCAGAACAGAGGTTGAGGTTCCCTTTTCCCTCTTGCACATTAAATAATTAAAAAATGTTGCACACAAAAAAGCGTGTAGCTTGGTTGGCAACAACTGTATTGCTGCAAACATCCTGATCCAAGGTAGACTTGGAAAAGCAACCTGGGTTGCTGTCGTTGGCAGGTGCATCCTCCATTGAAGGCCTTATACTAGTAGTAGCGGTTGGTGTCTCTATGGACCAAGGATTAACTCTTTTTAACCATTTATCCATTTTCATGAGATCCCGCTTCTTTACACTGGGCATCAGCGAGTGGAATTCTGACGAGGGAGCTAACCGTTGTGCCTATGTTTTGACTAACCTACTTGTAGCTATTTTTGGCGGCATACTTATTTCACTAAACACTACAATTTATACATTTATTTTTGGCATTGTGACTGGGCTATTCAGACTATTTAAGATTTCATGACTATGTATAGGTCAGTTTGATAATGTAATGGGCTGTTTCCCCCCTACAGCCCTATGCGTACCCCAGTTTGGGAAACACTACAACAGCGTATATTTCCCAGAAATGACTGTGAGGTTTGAGTGTATGTGCACAATGCAGCGTATCACAAGGGTATTCTGCTTCACTCTCTGTTTCACTTGTGTGTTGGCCTGTTCACATTTATTTCAGCTTGTTTTTTTTATGGTTGTACCCTGCACACACACACATGCACACTCACAAGCAAACACACACACACACACACACACACGTGCATACACACACTCACAAACACAAACACACACACACACACACACACACACACACACATACACTCATATGCACACCCACACACACACACATCTCTCTCTCTCTTTCTCTCTCACACACACTCTCTCTTTCTCTCTCACACAATCTCTATCTCTCTTTAAAAAAAAAGCTTCCATAGTGCTGCAACACCTCGGCAGCAGAATCGGACCAGGCCTCCCTACACTCCTACACACATGTCTCTCTCTTCTCTTCTTGTCTGTGTGTCACCTATACATAAGAGTACACACACACACGCACACACGCACACATGCACACACACACATACACACACTCATACGCTCGCACACAAACACATACACACACACACACACGCACACACGCACACACGCACACACAGACGCGCACACACACGCGCACACACACACACACACACACACACACACACATACACATACACACACTCATAAGCTCGCACACAAACACATACACACACGTGCACTCATACGCGCACACACACTCACACGCACACACACACATGCACACAAAAACACTCACACAGTCACTTGCATAACACACATACTCGCTCTCTCTCTCTTTCTCTCTCACACACAAACATCCACCATCGGAGTGCCGCTGTCTTTCTACGGCGTCTCAGGGGACAAAGCGAGGCACCTGCACACGTTCAAAACCACATTCACCAAACCCCTCTATGCAGGCTTTAAAGAAAAACAGCCTCTCCTCTGGAAAACTATGCAAGATGTTTTTTTGGGATTCCAAACTAGTGGCACTGATGCTGGTGCTGCTTCACCCACGAGTGAATTAGAGTCATCTCAGTCATTGTGTCACTATCTGTGCAATTGGGATTGATTGGGTTTCATGCCCCTTTTGTGTCAGAGTTATCATTTTTTTTAAAGTATGCTGTGTGTGTGTGTGTGATATTTACTGGAATATAGTTTGCAACATCAAACTATATTGAGAACTAAGATTGAGATTGCAACATCAACCACAAAAGAAACCTCCCTTTCTTACAACACTCATAGCTTTTCTCTGTCGAAATGAGCGGCTCAGACCACACACTTCACGTTTTTCTCAGACTGCGTTTTCTTCCTGTACTAGCCGGTGCATGTCCCTCCCTCTGCCTTTATTTTTTACGGTAACGCAGGAATATTTCACAATCATTTTCATTACTTGCACTGTTCATCCCCCAGAGATATGTTGGGTTCTTTAGCAGTCATCCAATAGTGGTTTTGTTAGGTAGTCGATTGACTGCAATAAGTGTTCAGTGTCTTCTAAGATTGCATGATGATTGCAACACACGTCCTGTTTCTGTAGAGTGCGTTTAAAGATTTCACTTCCCCATTCTCTCATGACATGATTTCTGATGTAGAAGTTTCCTTTCTAGAACACTTTTTTTAAAAGTTTAAGAGGACACATTTTCTTTCCACTTTCACATTTTATATATATTATTACATTTCACTTGATATATCCGCTCAATCTTAGTATTGTATTTCATCATTCTTGGCATTACAGTAAGTTGTTAATTGTTAATCTGTAGTATTGTCTCTTCTAGAGTTATTAACTTCCAGTAGTTAAAAGGAGTCTGTTGTGTCAAGCGTTCCTAGATTGAGGCAGAATTGCATGATGAGATAAACACACAAAATGTTACTGCTTGTGTAACTGTAAAAGTTATACCATAAAGTCAGTCCCTGAACTAGTTTACAGACTGCTGGAGAATTGCGTCAATATATCCGTGTGTGTGTGTCATCAAATTGCCCCTCCTCTTGACTGTTGATAGGAAATGTGTGTCCCTTCACACAAATGTTCTGTGAGGATTTGACACACGTCCTGAACCTCAGGGTATAAAACACTGGAAACTGAAGTAAGACAACAAACATTTCAATCTATTTTAGACACTTGCTGTAAGAATATGTACTTCATGACAAGCATATACAAGAGGCAGTGGTGTTACTTAAAAGATATCTAAAAAAGTTGGCAAACCTGTTAAAGTAAGGAATTATTGTATTTTGTTTTCATGCTCGTCAGAGTTCGTCGTCAGAGTACGTCGTGGCAAAGGGCATCAAAGTCTTGTCACTGAGGTACGTTGTTATGTCGCGTTTGACAATGTCTGTCACACCGAGCACACAAAAGAGCATGTAGCTTGGCTAGCAACAACTGTACTGCTGCTAACATCCTGATCCGAGGTAGATTTGGAAGAGCAACCTGTGTTGCTGTCGTCGGCAGGTGCATCCTCGATTGTAGGGCTTCAACTAGTAGTAGCGGTTGGTGTCTCTTTGGACCGGGGATTAACTTTTATTAACCGTTTATCCATTTTCGTACAGAAACCGGAATGAGCTCCCACTTCTCTACACAGGGCATCAGAGAGTGGAATTCTGACGAGGGAGCTAACCGTTGTGCCTATGTGTTTGACTAACCTACCTGTAGCTATTTTTGACAGTGTACTTATTTAGCTAAACACTACAATGTATACATGAGTGTATTTTTGCCATTGCGACTGGGCTTTTCAGACTATTTAAGATTTCATGACTATGTATAGGTCAGTTTGAAAATGTAATGGGCTGTTTCCCCCGCGTACCCCCTACGTCCCTTTGCGTACCCCTGGGGCTACAAGTACCCCAGTTGGGGAAACACTGATCTAGGGCAAAGGTAAGAAGAGTGCAGTTAGATTAACAGTGAAGGAGTTTCTTAAATCCAAGGATGTCTGTAGAATTGCTGTGAACGCAATCACCAATGATTTCTCACAAATTCAGCCCTTAACACTACTACTGGAGTAGCAGGTAATAGGTTGAGTATGAAGTATGAGACCAAATTGAAGTGACTATGGCCTTCAGAAGCTGAAATACAGATGCGCTTGACGCGTGCTAAAAGGGCGTGGCAAAATCTTGATGTTTGCTCGGGTTACACTAAACCACAGCACCCTAGTTTTGTTCCTCGTGGTCAAATTAGCCAGAAACCGTTGAGAAATGTCATGCCGCTCATACTTCATACTCAACCTATGGGCTGCTACTGGAGTATACTGAGTCCGAGCCCATTTTTCACTCTCTTAGGTAGTCTGCCATGCCTTGATATTTTTGAATATTTTCACCTAACTAAAAACATTGAGGCAAAAGCGGCATGTATGATTATATTCTACAAGACCTCTGCAATAATAGCATGAGAGTGAAAGGAATGTAGTAAAAAAAAGTTTTATTTAAATCAAATCTAAACAAACCCTTACAAAAACATACTTTCAGAGGTGCTCAGACTTTGTACAAAAAACACATTGTAAAGATTTTGGAGCAAGGCTTTTGAACTCTGCACTTTGTAAACATAGGTTATAGCTTTACAAAAGTGAGTTTAGCATTCAGAAAGTGTGTGTGGTTTCACTACTACATATTTATAATTCCAAAACTAGTGTCCCTACAAATGCATATTGATGAGTTAGGTGAAAACAAATCTGGAACACCTCGGTCAAAGACAATGGCCATTTTGTAATGGCCCTGGAATGTCTTTGTGGCCCATACCCCCCACAAGTTTCCTTGCCACATCATGACCCAATAGCGATCACTGAATTACCATGCCCGTATCATATGAATAGACCTAATTTGCTTATGGGCGGGACCTTAGGAGCTGAAACCTCACTCAGAGACTGAAATGTGCAAGAGACTAGTCCTATTCTCCTTACTAAGTGCTTATTTATATTTTTGTTTTGAACTGTATATATTGAAAAAGAAAAGGGGTCAAGGTTTCGGGGGTGTTATTTTTATGGCTCTACAAAAAAAACTGGTGGAGCTTTAAAGGCAATTCTCCATAAAAACCATAATTGAGAAATGTCTTCTTAACATGTTCTGGGACTGTTACCCACCGGTGGGACATTTTTTTCTTGTTGTCAAAACTCTGCGAGTTTTTGTCCTAGAGACATATAAAGAAAACCCACATGAACCTTGAACCCTTTTCTCGTTCGAGAATGAAGTCCAATGTCTGTCAACCTCTTTACATATCGTGTAGCATAGAGGCAGGGAGAGGCGGAAACAGAGAGGAGGGAAAAGAGGAGTGTGTGTGTGCTTTGTCCAAAATCAGCCCGCTGGTTAAGCTACTAGCTAATGATTGTTAACAAGCTCAGGTTTGAGCTTTTGGACAAAGCAGGAGAAATGTCCCTTTTCATGTTACAAGCCTGTGCTTGATGAACAAGTGGTGTGATAAATGACTAACTGGATTTTACTCACAGTTTTTACTGGTGTGGTTGGTTTCTTCACAATCTGACCGTGTACTGGGCTGATTGACTGAAACACGGAGCTGCCGGTAGCCCCTCCCGTTGGAAACAGCATGTGAACCAAACCACTTTGAGGAATAGGGGGATCATGATTTTTCAACATTTAAAAAACACATTGTTTTACGTTTATAATTGACCTATGGCTAAGCCCCGCCCCCCTTAGTTACTGTTGCTAACTCGGACAAGTTATCGGAGCTTACTATAGTTTACAATGGCAGCTATCAGTATCAAAACGATATCCCAAGAGGCTCTAGACAACTTTAGGAGACAAAAGAACCTGATTTCGTCTAAAAGCCTTCAAAAGGGACTTCATTATGCAATGGAGGGATATGTATAAAATTTGAAACTAGATATGGTGGATAACAAGCTTAAATTTGAGGCGAAAATTTACAGATCACTATGCAAGAGGGAGAAGCCTCATCTCACGGTCATCACGATTGCAGATAAATACATCCAATACCAGCATTGTTCATGCACCGCAGGGAAAGATTCAATTCATTTATCTTCAGTTAATTTAACTAATCTGGAGAGGCACTGAGATGTAGACCTACGTTTATTATAACTAGCATTAACCTGCCCCTGACAGGACAGTGTCCTAACTGTCTAGCTAGCTATCGTAACCGGCATGCGTGTGTTATCGGCAAATGTTCATGTTGTCATGTTAATTCATTATTAAACTCATCTATACTTGTGCATATCGATTGTTTAATAGAATGGCTGATTTTTAACAAACTGTCCGATAACTGACATAGCTACGCTAGCGCAGCTAGTGAATAGCTAACGTTAACGTTAGCTAGTTTTAACCGTTTTAGCCAGAGATAACTTGTCTAAGCCTAGCATAACATCAGTGGTGAAAGTAAGCCGGTACTGTCAATGACAATAATGTGAATAATGTGTATGCCTATGATCATGTAGGCTTAGTTGATTGCTTTAGCAGAGGACATTTCCAACCTAACAAGATTATGGCAGATAGCTAATGAACGTAGAGTTGACTGTGTGGTCTGCCACACAACTTAATCCACCGGAGACATTTGGCCCTGCCTTGTTTTAGTTTGGGAAATGGGATAAAATATACCCCATTGCCTATCCTTTCATGATACCTCGTATAAGTGTTGTATCTACCCCATGCACATCGTTTGACCATTTTTGTTCAACTTACATTACAACAAACCTCATGAAACAAGTGAAGAATCACGGTTTCTAATGCTACTCTATGGAGTTGTAAACTCAAGATGTCCGAGTGCAGTTGTTACTAAACTGCCATTGGCTCGTCTGCGTCCGAGGGGCGGGGCTTAGCCATAGGTCAATTAGCACCGCTTGTGTTGTCGTGCTTTTATTTAATATTACTATATTATTCAAAATTATTTATTTGTGTTTACAATGATTGTTGCCTACTCCACACTCACTCACATCGCTTCGCTTACCCAGCAAACACTCAGAGAGAGACAGAGAGAGAGAGAGACAAAGAGAGAGAGGGAGGGAGAGAGAAAGAGGGAGGGAGAGAGAAAGAGGGAGAGAGAGAGAGAGAGAGAGAGAGATAGAGAGAGGGAGGAAGAGAAAGAGAGAGAGGGGAGAGAGGGAGGGGAGAGAGAGAGAGAGGGAGAGAGAGAGAGGGAGAGAGAGAGGGAGAGAGAGAGACAGAGGGAGGGAGGGAGAGAGACAGCGGGAAGGAGGGAGAGAGACAGAGAGGGAGCAGAGAGAGAGAGAGATGAGAGAGGGAGGGAGAGAGAGAGGGGAGAGAGGGAGCAAGGGAGAGAGGGAGGGAGAGAGAGTAGGGGGAACTGTTCACATAATGATATTCAGATGTGTGATATCACTTATTCAAATATGAATATATTTACTGACCCAGACTCCCTATCAAAAGTTGAAGGGCTTCGTACTGAAAGGCCTCCATGATTATAAAACACAAACTCTGTGACACAAACAGTCTGATATGTGGTCTACGTGCTTCCTTCTCTCAGTCTGACTCACACTTAACCACAAAAGTCTGTGGGCAGCAAATGGGAGAGGCAGAGAACCGTCGGGGCAGAGGCCGTCATAGATTGAGATATAAACACACAAAATGTTACTGCTTGTGTGAGGCTATCTATTTCTGTTAAAGTAAGGGCATCATTGTGCATTTTTTAAATACTCTAATTTGAGAATGTAGTTGCAAGGGGTTAAATACTTCAATTATGTAGGAAATACATGCAATACATGCATACAATTTACTCCATATACTGAAAGCAGGGGCGGCTTGTCCATAAGGGTGATTGGGGCGACGCACTGCCTAGGGGAAAAGAAAAAAAAAAAAAAACCTCCTGATGTATAAACGCAATATCCTTGTAAGTCGCGTAAATGACATGTACATTTAAATGCAATCATTTTTTTTTCTTTCGGATTCTACCACTAGACCGTCTGATCTGTCTCTGTATGTCATTGTCAAATCAGGTAACAGTCGTTCAGTCAGCTTAAAGTCGTGCTTCAAATGGCCCCGCCCCTTCTGGGGCGATTTGGGGCGAAAGGAAAATCGCCCCAGACCTCTCCCATTGACTCCCATGTTAAATCCGTTTTTTTCACAAAACAGAGCTCTCAATGCATTCTCTATGGCTTCAGGGAGGGCTCGCCCCTCCATGTCGTGTCATAAGTAATGGACGTAAAAGCCTATACAAACGTCATACAGCTTCGACGGAGGCATATTCTGTCAAGATGGCTGTCCTGTCCAGTGCAATAACTCGATTCGCTCTTTGACAGAAACTCCTTTTTAGTCGGCGAACTAATGAAGATAAATTGACAACAAAACAATTAGGACTTCCTAGACCAAATGTATCCATTCAACAGGTTTCTACAAAGGGAGGGAAATCCTACATCCAAGAAGTGGAACGAAAGAAAATTGCGGTGGCTAACGCGGTCTGTATTTCATATACCACTGTCACTTTTCATAGGTTTCACAGTGTGTTTCACAGTTCGCTTCTTGCACTAACACTGAATAATTTATTTTGCTTTTGTAAGCCAATACTGTAACGACCTGTATGTTTAATGTGTTCATGTTCAAGTTCATTGTGTTGTCTGTGTGCCTGTGTCCTTGCTCTCTCAGCCGCAGCAGCTCATGTGTGGGTTGCTATGCGCTGCGGGGGGCTGGCAGAGTAGCCAGGGGGCGGGGGCACCTGTTTAAGAGAACGTGTTTCTTGTTGTTGAGCCTCTTCGTGCTCGCGGTTTTGTGATAAGGAGTCACTGTGATTTACGTGTCCTCCATGTCAAGTAATAAAGTCTTCATTACAGAAAACCCTCTATGAATAGTGACTGAGATCGCTACAATTGGTGTCAGAAGTAAACTATACATAAAGTGAGTGAGCTCGGGAGACAAGTTCGTGAACGTTTATTTTTTTTGGTAGTTAATGATCAGTTTAGCTAAGTTTTTTGCGGAGGACATTGCTTTGTTTAACGTCATGGAGAACTTTTCGGGCGTGAAAGTGAAGGAGGAGAGAGACAGTGGCCCTGCCCGATGGTCTGAAGAGTCTCGGAGGGTTCGGCTGCGAGCATGGCTTCGGAGGCGGGCATGGCTGCAGGTGCGATGTCAAAGTCCCGCGCGGAGCAACCGAGCAGAGGGGGAGGGGCGGACTGTGACTGTAACTATAACAACGTCAATCATGGCGGCGCCCATAGCACATGGTCCTCATTGAAAACACCAAAGTACAGGGGTAAATCAGATTGGGAGGCATTCCATGCACAGTTTGAGTTGCTGGCTCATGCAGGGGAGTGGACGGAGAGAGAGAAAGCCCTGCAGCTTGCTATGTGCCTCACGGACGATGCATTAAAATGCCTTTTGTTGATTAGCCCAGAGGACAGGCATGAATATGGGGCTTTGGTGGCTGGATTACAGAGGCACTTTGGACAGTGTGTGCAGCCTGGCCTGCTAAAAAATGAACTGAGCAACAGGTACAGACTCCCAGGGGAGCCCCTGCAGGCATTGGCAAATGACATTGAGAGCCTCACTCGGCAGGCATATGCACACATGCCACCTGATGTACAGAGCGAGCTGGCAAGAGACCAGTTCATCAGAGCTCTGTCCCCCACTGAGCTGCGTGTGCAGGTACAGCTGGAGCACCCTCGATCTCTGCAGGCTGCATTGGAGTTAGCAGTGGAGAGGGAGTTTGTGTGCCAGCTGGAGGTAGCCACAGTGAGAGCATGCCCATAACAAGAGTGGCAGTGGGCACCAAAGCTGGCCTGGAGAAGCCGGCATGGGCATCTGAGCTGACGGAACTGATACGGGCTATGTCTGTCCAGTCAACCCGTACCCCACACACATCACCCAGGGTGTGTTGGGGGTGTGGCCAGCCTGGTCACCTCCTCCAGCAGTGCCCAAAAGCACCCAAGGGTCCGGGAAACGACTCGGGGTCCGCATAGGGGAGGCTGTGCGGACCCCCAGCCCCATCCTCTTTCTCTTCGTCAGGAAGGGCCCGAAAGCACAGACGGGGGAGTCAGGGCCCACTCCCCCCAGAAGCAGACGACAATGTTCTCATGGAGCCTGTGGTAGCGGTGGGGCAGACTTGTGTAGGGGACTTTTGTCACGTCCCAGTGACCGTAGAGGGGGTTCCCTGCACTGCTCTTGTGGACAGGGGGTCCACAGTGACACTGGTAAGACCTGATGTGGTGCCAGGCTGGACTCAGTTAGAGCCCACCACTGTGCAGCTGCGCACAGTCACGGGCGGGCTGGCACCCATGAAAGGCAGGGGCGAAATGGCACTGACTGTGGGGGGGGAAGCTGTCCACCACCCAGTGTGGGTGGCAAGCGTGCAGGACCCTTGCATACTGGGGCTGGATTTCTTGAAGGCTACGGGCTGTCAACTGGACCTGGGCAGAGGCACGCTGAGGTTTCAGGACGGGCCTGTCATCGCGTTGTCGGCCGTGACACCACCAGTTGCTGCACCCACTACCTTGCCGGCGCGTGAAGTTGGCACAGCAGAGCAGCGGGCCACACCCACTTTCCCCCAAAACCCCTCACGACATCAGGGTGCGTGTTCCCCCAACCGGCCACCACTCCACGTTCACAGCATTGCTGTTCAATCACCTCCCTCTCAGCTGAAGACAGAGGTGACAGCACCCAACTCCTCTCCACCCCTGCTGGCAGTGCCAGCCCCCAACAGCATGGGCTGCTCGTCTCCGGCCCTGCTGACCCAGACGGATGAGGAGGCGTCCCTGCTGCCCCAGACGGAGGAGTTATCCCACTTAATTGGGAATGAATGACAGAAGGATAAGTCAGTTGAGTGTAAGTTTAGCTCTAAGTTTATTAAGTTTTGTTAGTGTCCGTGTTACAAAAGCATTACGGTTGGAGTGGCCGTGTGGAGGAAGCAAGAGTCTACACCACCAGCTCTGAAGATCACCCGGTGAGAAGAAGTATAGCACGTTGTATAGCAAAGAAGTATAGCACGTCGTAGTGTGAGGCGAAATATCCTCGCTAGTTAGTGAAGTGTGGTTAAACATTTAGAAACTAGCTCGTTGCCAAAGTTGGAGACTGCACCACGCCAGCGAACAAGAACAGTCAGCCGTCTCGTCACTACAGCCCTTGATGTGCCCGCAGCTCTCTTGCTCTCTCTCCCTCCCTCTCCCACGCCACTGACAGATGGTGTGGTTTGTGAGTATTAGCTACCCTGCCACATGTTACTGCACAACAGTCAACGAACAGCAAAGTGTCGGACCGTGATACGACCATTTTGAACTGAACGTGCAAACATCCGAATCTGTGAAATATGTTTATTGTGCAAAATTATCTTTTGTCATGGGTTTGAATGATGTGATTGAATGTCTTTGCATTTAATTAGAAGTAAGAGTGTTAAACTTGACTTGGAGTTTATTGCATTTATGTACATATGTTGCTAGAGTCATTAACACACCGTGGATTCAGTGTATGTGGGACGGGGTATTGATATTTTGTGTTCTGGTTAATGTGACCTTTTTCAGTTTGACGAGCACACTGGTGAGTCATACGAAGTGAAAAGGTTTTCTGTGTGAAACAATGGTTCCAAATCTTAATTGAATCATACATTAAATATAACTTTTTCTGAAACAAGTAGTATGGTTAGTTCTACCTGTTGTTCCAAGTTCAATTGGCCCATTGCAGTCAGCATCAAAATGTTTCAGTAGTGATTTAATTTCACAACAGTGACAAACCTGGGGGCTTAGGGCACAGTGTTGTTACCTGGCTGTCACCAATGATGGCTAGTTAGGGAGATGTGGATGTTGTTATGCCGGGTGCTTTTTGTGCGTGCAGTGACTGCGTATCACTGCAGCCTATCACATGTTCTTCCTGTTTTACTCTTAGTCATCTTTGGATTTGTGTGTTGGCCCGTTCACATTTACTCAACTAAACTTTTACTCTGGACGACAGTACAGATATATAGCCAGATACCCCTTTATCAGGTACATGATGTGCTTTGACTTCCTATATGCTCATCTATATGTATGTTTTAAATACATATTTATATATATATTATGATGGGCAAAAATTTGAGTCAACAAATTGCCCCTCCCCTTGACTATTGATAGGATATGTCTGGGTGTTTCCTCTCACACATAAATGTTCTGTGAAGGTTTGACACACATCTTGAACCTCGGAGTCTACAACACTGGAAACTGAAGTAAGACAACAAACATTTCAATCTATTCCAGACATTTGTTGTAAAAAATATGTACTTGACAAACATATACAAGAGGCAGTGGTATTACTTACAAAATATCTAAAAAAAAGTTGGCAAACCTGTTAAAGTAAGGGCATCATTGTGCATTGTGTTAAATACTCTAATTTGAGAATGTAATTGCAGGGGGTTGAATTCTTTAATTATTTAGGCAATACATGCAATATATGCATACAATGACATGCAATGTTCTTGCTGGGCTATGTGTGTGTGTGAGTGAGAGAGATGGAGAGAGAGAGAAAGACAGAAAGAGAAAGATAGTGTGAATTTGTTTGTGCAAATGTTAGTGTACAAAGTATTTACACATTCATTTGAAATAAAGTGTTGCTTGGTGCTTCTGAATGTGTTCATGTCATACGCATGTATGGCAGAGGAAAGTCTGACATGAAGTTTATTAGTGAAATATGTTTGTGTTTATACTATTCGCCTTTTAAAATGTTCTTATGGGTTATGTTGTATTTTTAATTACCAATTAATGTAATATTGAATTGCTGATGCTGGAACATGGATATGAGGAGAGACAGAAATGTCAGTTCAACAAAATGGCGGTGGTATGACGAAATGGCTGCCACGAGGCAAGGCACGAGGCAAGGCACGAGGCAAGGCTGTCACGAGGCAAGGAGGAGGCCAGACACCATTGTCTCAGGAAACAGCCAGCATTTTGTGCTGACTATTCACTAACAAAAGAGTAAAACCAGAACAGGAAGAACAAAGAGCTTTAGATGTGGTCAATTCTTATCGGATAAACAAGGCAGAGATGCACAGGAAAGAACAGAAGGAGTCAGATATATAAATACGAGGTCTGGGACTTCTTCCTGTGTTAGTCAGCTCGATCACTCTTGCCACATGCTTAGAGTGAATGAGATGCTCCAAGGACCAGCTCAGTAGTAGTTAACCTCTCTGAAATAAAACGTTTAGTATCTTCACAACCTATTTGCCTTAGAAGTTTCTTGAGAAGCTCCCAGAATTCCACAACAGTTAGGATAAGCTTGCTTAATAATTGGGGTAGGATGTTGTATGACAATAAGCTATGAGGGGCCGTCTAGGACATAACTATTGAGACACTCTCACACTCACTACTGAGACACTCTCACACATACTAATTAAACACTCTTACATTCACTACTGAAACGCTCTCACACTCACTACTGAAACGCTCACACATACATACATAGGGCCGAAACACACCAAACGTGTTTTTAAAAACGGGACGCTAGCAAATTCATTGTTTCCTATGGTACGGCGCGCCTTGCGTGTGCGCCTTTTCTCCACCACGCGTTGCGTCTTTCTTGTGTTTTTTAGATGCGCTTAAAAGTTGAACTATTCTCAACTTTCCAGCGCAAGGTGCGGAGGCGCACCGCTCATCAATGTCACACTCGGCCCAGGCAGGTTGCGCACGCAGCTCCGCTTCCTAGACGCCGGGAAAAACAGCCTGGTGCCCCTGTGGCTGTTTTGCCCGCCGCACTTTGGCAAGACGTTTTTGAAGCATCTGCCGTTTTTAAAACGCGTTTGGTGTGTTTCAGCCCATACTCTGTAAACCTATGCACACTCATATATAAAACATTATACATACTCATCTGAAACACTTACACATACATATGAGAAACACACACGCATACATACATTCCTCTGTGTCATATACACATACATATGAAATGCTTATGTAGCCGGCGTGGTCTGTACTTCGCCGACTACTGCGTTGTGTTCAGGTGCAATTATCACAGGACGCTGAAGTTCTTTTAATCCCTTTACTTTCTCTTCCAGTATGTAGAATGTAGCTCTCGTTGCCAAGCAAAACACATACAAACATAAGAAAAGAAGGACAACTGAAACATATGGGCTACATTACAGAAAGACAGAAAAACGAAACCTAGCATACAGTTAAACAACACACGAGGTTAGCTATATCAGCAAATATATCCCTAACTCTCAAAACAGCAAAACCTCCAAAACAACCCGACCAATTTATCACAACTCATCACAAAACACATTTACAATCCACCGTGTGCACCCAAATTTAAGCTAAAACACATACATTTGAAACCTTCATAACACTACAATGTGAACACGTACCTCTCGTTGCCAAGCAAAACACATACTGAGCAAGGCACGAAAATGCAGCCTGTAACCACCAAACCAACCAATAGAGGGCGCACTTACCCAACAAATGATAGGCCTAATACCTAGCTACCATGAAAGAAACCAAGATTTTGGTGAAATAAACTTACATATACACAAAATAGAAAATGAAAGATTGCACAAATATGTGTCATTCATTAACCTGTTACATTCACCCCTCTTTAATTTCGCCAAAATCCTCAAAACATAGAGGGTAGAAAATAAACAAAAGATATACAAAACAAAGCTCTTGTTCACTTGGTCCAAGATAACCCTGAGAACTCTATTTCCCATTCACAGCATATAAAGCTACTTACAATGTAAGTTAAAAGAAAACAGCAGTTGATCAGGCTACTGCCTCTTCCAGTGTGTATGATGCCTTTTACACCATATAAGATCTTGGAACACATCTCATGACAAGTCATACTGCATGCATTAAAGCAAAGTATACCACAGCACCTAAGTCTCTATTATTTTTCTATCTAAAATAAGTTGAGTAAAGACAGTGACCTTCTATTGACCCCTTCAACAAAACCCTTGGTGAGTGGTTTTTGCACCATGTTCTCTATCATGCGATTGACTGCCTTAACAACCCTGCCAGTACGTGTCCTGACTACCTGTCTCACAGGCCCTAGTGTTTGTGTGGGTATCTGACTATCAGTTCTTGTAACAGGTGAGTCGACATTAGGGGGCACTGTCTCGCCTAAATCAAGAGCCTCAGTTGGGGAGTCAGAGTCAGTGTCAGTCAAGTTTGAGTCAGGAGGAACACTGGAACCAATTAAGTCTCTCACAGGTGAGAATTCGTTTTCCCCTTGACCTCTGACCTCATCAGACTGGGTTATCGTGGGTGTCGATTGAACAGAGTCTCTGGACAGAGAATGGGGTCTCTCATCCTCCACCTCACACTCATCAGCATCTCCCATAGACTCACACACAGCATCAGATGATGTGCTTAACCACGAGTAGGTACGGTCCTCAGAAGCATCTACTGCCAGGCCACTCAAGGCATCAACAGAGGGAGGCTGGAACTCACTGGCCACATCTGAGGCATCTTCATTCAGCTCCTCACTGCTTTGTTCTGGGACAGGTAAGAAGCTCACATCCAACATCAGGTTCCGATGGACGACTTTGTTTTTCCCACTCTCATCCCTGACTTTGTAAATGTGAGTCTGAGGGTTCCGGTCTATGATGGTATACATGGTGGCCTCCCACTTGTCCGCTAGCTTCCTCTTCCCTCTCTCCGTTTTATTGGCAAGCAAAACTCGGTCGCCAACGTTCAGGTGGGTTCCACGGACTCTCTTGTTGTAGCCATCAGCTTGATGTTTCTGTTCTTTCCTCGCATGCTGCTGAGCTATGCCGGCAGCCACATGGAGGTTCGCCATCAACTTCTCTGCATAGGTCTTATAATTCACCACGACTGGATCCTTCAGGACTTGTTTGAAGACCATATCTACCGGGAGTCTGGGGACTCGACCGTACATCAAGTAGAATGGAGGATATCCAGTCGTTTCATGGATGGTGGCATTATAAGCAAAGGTCAAAGTCTGTATCTGTTGAGCCCAGTGTTGTTTGGCTGCTAGTGGTAAGGCACGCAACATACTGCCGAGCGTCCTATTGAACCTTTCAGTTTGTCCATTCCCCATGGGATGGTATGCTGTTGTGTGTGTTTTTGTAATCCCTGTGAGGCTGAGGAGTTCGGCAATGAGTTTACTTTCAAAATTGGCTCCCTGATCGGAATGTATTCGCTCTGGAAAACCATAGATGCAGAACACGTTATCCCATAACTTCTTCGCTATTTGCTTTGCAGTTTGGTTGACACAGGGGAACGCATGGGCCAATTTTGTGAAGTGGTCTGTTATGACCAACACATCTACAGATCTTTGTTGACTGTCCTCAGCACTCCAAAAATCAATGCACACCAGTTCCATGGGTGCTGAAGTGCGAATGCTCTCCAAGGGAGCTCGGGCAGCTGGTTCAGGGGTCTTTGCAAGGATACAGCGTTGGCAGCATTTCACATATTCCTTGATGTCTCTTCCCATTTGCGGCCAGAAGAAACGCTGTCGGGCAAGATGTGCTGTTCTAGCTTGCCCTTGATGCCCAGCGAGATCATGCACACCAGCGAGAGCCTTGGCCTTCAAGCTAACAGGCAGCACAAACTGATACCTCTTCTCTTTGCTTAATGGGTCTTTAGTTACCCTGTATAGGACTCCGTCCTGGACTTTCAGATGATGCCACTGCTTGCACAGTGTCTGAGCCGTAGCTGTTAACCTACTTCTCCCTCGCCTAGGTGGTGGCTCACCCCTCAGAACGAGTGGCAGGACCTCCCTGATAACTGGATCCGTTTCCTGGCTGTGCCTTAGCTCGCCGATGGAGAGGGCTGGAGGTGTGTCCTGTTCTGAGGGCACCGCCTGAGGAAGAGCTTTGAAAAACTGAGTGGCTCTTATCTCTGCTCCCTTTTCCCACTCTACGTGAGCTTCAAAAGCAGATCTTACATGTGAGGGTTCTTGACTACCAGCCAGTATGTCTTGAGTGGTGTCCATGGTCACACAGCAGCCTGCATCATCTGTCCGGAGACACTGGACCTTGCAGCGGAAGAGATCCTGAATTTTCTCCTCCTTTGTTCCCTCTGCTTCGGCCAACAGACCTTCATACGGCTCGCTGATCAACCTTTGGCTCACTGACTTGGCAAAAGGATCTCTACTTAGGGCATCCGCCACGATGTTCTTTACCCCAGGGATGTGTTTGATACTGAATGTGTATGGGGAAAGCTTTGCCACCCACCTTTGTTCGTAAGCGTCAAGTTTCGGTTTTGTCATTATATAAGTTAAAGGATTATTGTCGGTCCACACTGTAAAAGTGTGGCCCTTCAACCAGTGGCTGAATTTTTCACAAACACTCCATTTGAGCGCCAAGAATTCTAGGCGGTGGGCAGGATACCTCTTTTGTGAGCCAGTGAGGGTCTTGCTCGCAAAGGCGATCGGGCGTGCCTTCATTTCCCCCTCTGGTATCTGGGACAGAACTGCCCCAAGGCCGTCAAGAGAAGCGTCAATGGACAGAACCAGGGGCTTAGAGAAGTCTGGATGAGTGAGGACCGCACAGTTCAGGAGCTTCTCCTTGAGGCTGGCGAAGGCGGAGTCGCAGTCAGGGGTCCAGTCTGCAGGTTTGAGCTTTCTGTAGACTCCTGGATTCTGACTGTACTTTCCGGCCTTTCCTCTCCGTTTCTGGCCAGCTGTGAGGGCGAACAGGGGTTTTGCGATGGAGGAGCAATTTGGTATGAAGTGCTGGTAATAAAATACCATCCCCAGGAACGACTTCACTCTGCGGACTGAAGGAGTGCAGCTATCATTTTCCATCAAGTCCCTCTTCGACATTTTGGCGATGACCTCAACTTTTTCGGGGTCAACAGCAACACCGTCACCGTCAACAATGTGTCCGAGGAACTTCACGGACCTCCGCAACAGATGGCACTTTTTCGGACTCAATTTCAGGTTGTGCTCCCGCAGCCTCTGAAAAACAACCTCCAACCTGCTGAGGGCCTGCTGTTCAGAGGGGGCAAAGATCAAGAGATCATCTAGGTAGCACAAAAGACTGCTGAAGTTTAGATCGCCAAAGATGCTTAACATCATCCTCATGAAGGACGCCGGACTGTTGCAAAGCCCCTGCGGCATTCTGTTATACTCATGCAGGCCTAGTGGTGATGTGAAGGCGGTGTATTTTTTGTCCTCCTCATGCATGGGCAGGTTATAAAAACCAGATGTGAGGTCCATGGTGCTGAAGACAGTGTTACCGCCAAGGGCAGCCAAGCAGTCAGATTGATGGGGCAAAGGATGAGCATCCTTGATGGTTCTCGCGTTCAGCCATCGAAAGTCTGTGCATATACGAAGATCGCCATTCTTCTTCCAAACCATCACGAGTGGGGAAGCATATTCACTCATTGATTTCCGTATGATTCCCTGCTCTTCCATCTCAGTGAGAGTTTGACGCAGCTTTTGATAGTGGGCTGGCGGCACTCTACGATACGGAAGACGGAAAGGACGGTCGTCAGTGAGGCGGACTCTATGCACAAAGCCCTTGGCTTTCCCGCAGTCTAGATGGTGCTTTGAGAATACGTCCTGATACTTCTCCAGCAATGTCACGAGTTGAAGCTTGGTGGAAGGGCTTGCTTCACAATGGTCAATGTCAACGTCTCCCAGACCAGACTTCTGCAGCCTGTCTTTCAGATCAGTGTTGTCGTCCTGTTTCACATTAGTCCCTTTAACAGGGCCATCGTCACTCTGAGAGGAATCCTGGAACAGTGTGAAGTCTTCAGCCGCGACACAAGGAGAGACGTCTGCCAGCTTGCTGTTCTTTCTAAGAGTGAGTGGTTTGTCGGAGATGTTGGTGATTTTCATAGGGGTCCAGCCATCTCCCGACAGCGGTGTGACCACTCTCCCCACCATGATGCCCCGAGGCACACACCTGGAAGTGGTAGGCTCCACAATAACCGTGCTCCCAGGTGACTTGGGCACGTTACTTGGCAGTCTACCCCACAGTAGGTACTCTTGTTTGGGGAGGAGAGTCACCGCCTGAGTTAGTTTCACTGTCCCGACTTTTTCTGGCACATCTTCACCCCTCCATCTCGTGAGGCTTGCCATCATCTCCAAAAACTGTTCGCAGTCTGAAGACCCCTGTGTGTTGCGTGAAATAAGTGTCCAATAATTCTTCTCATTTTTCAGCTGATGTAGAACATATTTCAGCATGTTGGTGCCTACTATGACGTCATCTTTCTGACCAGTGACCACAAGGACTGGCACCATGCACTTCACCCCATACAGACTCAGTTCCATGTCGTACATGCACTTGGGGCTCACCTGTACTCCTCCACAGCCGACAAGGATGATGCGCTGCGGGAGTTCTTGTTGTTGGGTCAGGACGCTATCTGATAGCAGCCGCTGCTCCGCCTCTTCACTTATTGTGCAAGCCATTGACCCTGTATCGAGGAGCCCTTGTAACTGAGTGCAGCCATTAACTGTCACTGGTGCGTGAAATAACTCACTGAACGCTTCTACTTTGTGAATATTCTGAACGATTACTGTACAATTATCTGACATTGTTTTACAAACATTGACATACATCTCCTTTAACTCTTCACCTTCTCCAAGGGTTGATGCTTTAACGCTCACACATCCCCTCTCCGTATGTAAGCCATCTAGTTTAAACCTGCTCCACCTTGCTCATGTTTAGGCTGTGCTCGCGCTAACTGTGGCTGGGTGTTAATTCTTGGCCGGCGCTGTTGGCACTCTCTCTTCCAGTGGCCGGGCTTGTAACAGCCCATACAGAGGTTTGCCTGTCTACAGTGTGCAGTAGTTGAGTGTTCAGCAGACTGACAGACTCTACATCTACTCTGAACAATGGCTACTGGACTCCTATTCGGCGGCACGACTGCTGCTGTCTGGGCCTTCTGCTCCAGCACACGGTTCAGCAAGCCAATGAGAGACTGGATACATACGCTCTCGGTCTGAGAAGAGGATGGAGGCTCCATTGCCTTTGAGTAGCAGGTAAGATCTGTGGTGTTATTAGCAGTGACTGTCTCTATTGCTGATGTCTGAGCATGTGCACCAATGTTCTTTGGCCGGTAAGATTTGGCTTGAGACATTGTTCTAGCCTCTCTCTGATGTTCAATGAGGTGTTCCTGAATCTCATTCGCTGTCCACTTCTCTGCTGTTTTGCACTTTAAGACACTTGCAAGAGCGGGGTCAGGACAGTGTTTCACCAGCATCATTGTGACCTCGTGAGAGGGGTCCTCAATGTTTCGCCCCTGCCTTCTCAGACACTCATCCGCGACATCGACAGCCTTATTCAAGCGTATCCAGTAGTCCATGGGACTTTCTCCGGCCAGTGGAAGAGTGTTATAAAAATCTGCTAGAGGCATCGAGGAGTAGGTTACCTCACTGAAATGTTGTTTCAGGATATCAAAGACAAGCTTGGAGTCTTCAGCTGGCCGCAGCGATGGCATGCTGCGCAGTGTGACTTTAACAATGTCTCTAGCCTTTCCCATTAATCTTGACATTATCTCCTGGGACTGTTCTCGTGAGGACACACCCCTCTTATTCAAGTAGACGCTCATAATTTCTTCCCACTCATGCACTGTGTGTTTGTCCGTTCCATCACCCCTGAAGTACGGTGGCTCTTTGACATCTGTCTTCATAACTAACTTTACTCCAGTCATGTTCAAGTCAGACTGTCCATGTCCTAAGTTCAGACTAGGTGTAGGAGTGGTTTGGCTATCTGCGCTACTAACAGATCTCTTTAGCTGGCTAGCAATGTTCTCTCCTATTTCGTGAGCTAATTGTGTAATGAGGTTCCCTAGGTCTGAGGAGCTCACATCTGGATTAAACACTGGCTGACGTGGAGAATGCTCATCTGTGTGCGTGTGAGTGTATGAGAATACAGGGCGACCCACTGGACTAACACCGCTTCCCATGTCTGAGGCATACCCTAACCTACGCGCGTGCGGTGCAGGGAAATGTGCATCAGTATGTACACCTGTGGACGAGAGCGCAGGTTTGCCCAGTGCACCAGCACCTCTAACCGGCGTGCTCTCATCCCTCATAAACTGGCCCCTACCTAGGCTTACCAAACCAACATCCCCCCAACTAATTGGTGTCTTAACATCCTCACCATCAGTCATTTTTGCAAAAGTTGTGATGTATTAGGCTATGGCAATAATATATGAATTACTAATAAATGCAAATATGAATAGAAAACATTAAATAAAAATCACAATGTAAAATTATACTAGCTGAGATTACTAGAGTTACAATTTACACATTAACATTAGCCCGTGTACTTGTCAACGTCCTGAAGAGGTTCTTACTCGTCACAGCAACCAGCGGCAATCATCCTGGCGATGATCTGAAGATGTCATCCGGGTCACGGCACCAATGTAGCCGGAGTTCCGTTCTGCTCTCGTTGCCAAGCAATACACATACTGAGCAAGGCACGAAAATGCAGCCTGTAGCCACCAAACCAACCAATAGAGGGCGCACTTACCCAACAAATGATAGGCCTAATACCTAGCTACCATGATACAAACCAAGATTTTTGGTGAAATAAACTTATATATACACAAAATAGAAAATTAACATGTTACACTTACACGCATACAAGTGAAACATTTATACGTATCTATCTGAAACACCCATGCATGCACATATGAAAATGCAGTATATATATATATATATATATATATATATATATATATATCTCGTTGAACATTACATTTATAACTGAATCTCTTGCATATGATTACAAAGATAGAAAAAGTTTAGATACATGTGCAAGTGTTTCACATATATTTGTATAAATGTTTCAAATGTGTATGTATAAGTTTTTCAGTTATATGTATGTATGCTCTTACATGAGGATGTGCAAGCGTTTCACATGTATTCATACAAGTAATTTCAGTAGTGACCGTGAGAGCGTTTCAATAGTGAATGTAAGAGCGTTTCAGTAGTATGTATGAATAAAATTTCAAGGTCAAGGTCGTCAGTTACACCTTATGTCTAGATATAGTTTTCAGTCCCACTACGCTGGCTATCTGTAAAGCATTGTAGGAAGCACCTGGATGATCCTCGAAGTAGGAAAGTATTCCTTCAAACACATTTCAAACATCTTTCAGATTAGTTCTGTGCGGGTTTTTAGCCATATACGGGGCCTCATTTATAAAATGTTCCGTAGAAGCCATCCTTCATTTCATCTAAGAACTTTTCTGAAACGACCGTTAAGAGTGATTCAGAGAAAACAAACGTACGCACAAAAAAAACACGTGTACGCCAATCCTTCAGTTATAAATCAAAAATGATCGTGGAATTGTGCGCAACTGAATCTGTGCCCTAAAAACGTCCCTACTTAATCTAATTAGCATATAAATTGAGCGCATTCTCAATGCACAAACTCTCTGACAATGGCAAGCAAGAAAGAAGCACGTAAAAAGAAGAATTATAGTGAGGCTGATATCGACGTTCTGCTGATGGAAGAGCAGATGCGGGCCAAAACATTGTACGAATGCCTGTCTGGTGGCGTAATGGCAAAAGCAAAGTATGTGACATGGTAGTAGACACGTCTCCGATGCACCAGCGGCCGCACCTAAGGCACGAGCAGCACCAGAAACCACATCTGCGGCAGCAGCAGCTGCTGCACCAGCATCGGGGCCTCGCCGGCCATCACCAGCTTCCTCTTCGGCCCGTCTTGCATCAGGGTGTCGCCAGCCTTCACCAGCTTCCTCTTCCTCCCATCATGGTAGGGTATTATCCGAGGTCGTCCTTCAGACACAAAGGGACTTGAATGAGTCTGTTAGTGAGGTTGTTGCCAAACTCTGTCCGCTATTGAGGGTTCTTTGAACAAACGTGCCTAAATAAAACATTCTGAACAAAAAGGTGAACATGTGTGCATTTAAAATGTATTCTTATTAACATGATTTACCTGTTGGTATAGTTGGTGAATCAGCTCCCGTCTTCTTCTCAGCGCAGTGATGTGCATGTTCCAGCCAGCGTGGATGGGAGGGTGGTCATCTTTGTAGTAGGCTCCCTCCCGATGCATCCAAACATCGCCAGCTTCCCTTCAGCATGCCTATGCTGCGCTCCAATAGCCTACCGACCGCGCATGGGTAAACACAAACGCAACACAGGATACAAAAGCTCAGGTGTGATTGTCCAAACGGGCACGCAAAGATGATAAGGATTCAAAAAACGACAAAAGCACAGAAGTTAACTAGGGGGCAAACGTGAAGCAGCAGCGCTACACGGGAGTGATAGGCGCAGGGGCACGAGAGGAGACAAGGGCAGAACGACCTGGAAGTCGGGAATGTAATATTAGTTGAAATGGAGTTCAACCGGTCTGCTGCAGGAGCCGTCAGGATAGTAGTCCGTCGCGATGCGAGGCCAGACCAGACGTGAGGGGAGTGAAGGTTTTAAGTAGGGAGGTGACAGATGCGCGTGATTAGTATTCCGGTGATAGTGAATGAGACAGAGGTGGGTGAGTTAAAGGGGGCGTGGCAGGGGCAGGGTTCAGCGCTAGCATGACAAATACCCATTCTTAATTTGTTTTCATAATGAATCAGAATTAGTCATTATATAACCTATAACCTTTTAATTTTGACATATTTCTCCCATCACAGCCTTACATTGATCTCTGAATAATGTGTATCTCTTAGTAAAGGTGGGCATAAGATCTAATATTTACAAACACACTTCCCGTAAATCCTCAAATAAAGACCGGGATTCAATTACAGGCCGGGCTTCAGATAGTAGCCGGGGGTGTGGTCGATACGGACAACTAAAGGCCGGTCCCCGAATACAAGCCGGGGGGAAAAAAAGGTACAGGTAGCATATTTTACTGTAGCCTACCAGAATCAGTCCATCAGCACAAAGCAGACATCACAATTTAATTGAATGCATTTCATAAATACATGTTCTCCTCATGTTGGCTAATTTCATGGCTGTTTGCAATAAAAAAAGAAATGTTTCAGCCTACAAGGCGAATTTGTTATAATACAGTTACTTGCCTAAACGATAGAAGACATTCCTCCAAAATACCTCTTTTTAATGACTTTGTTGCCGTTTCGTGATTTCCGCTAAGAAAAAGATGTTCTTCAGGCTAATAGAACTTTAACGTTCCAGGTGTTGCGTAGCAACCCATTACTTGCTGACTTGTACAAAGTTACAATGATTTTCCGCTACGTTAAATGACCGGACTTCTTCTCCTGAAAGATGTGAATTAGAATTGCCAATGACAGCGGTCATTAACTTTTCGCAGTGGTGAATATCAAGAAATGACAGACCTGCTAATGTTTGGGTGCTCCATTTAAATCAACGGAACTTTTTTGAACATTCTGAAGAGCCGTAAGAAGGCCTGCCCCTAATACAAGCCTGCCCCTAATACAGGCCGGTGTGCTGTGCAGCCTAAGTAAATAAAAGCCCCGGCCACTATTAGAAGATTTACGGTATTTAAGAAATAATTCACCTAAAAGTATATTTCTTGTCATTGTTTAACTGATATATATAGTGTATAATAATTGATAATAAACATAATACAAAATATAATTATAATTTATCGCCTGCAAGGTAATGTGTACCATTGCACCACTTTCTATGGCAAATACAATAGACTACCTGTATTAAGTACAGCCTAAATAATGAGAAGAAATGTGCTCTTATATTAACTATTTCTTAAATCAGTGTATATGTAAATATTAGCCTTCATGCAAATATATACAGTATATATTATATTAAAAAGGAATACGGTACCACTGCTGGTATTCATCAGCACATGTGTCAGTATCAGTTTATTCATCAAAAGGACATCACACTGTTTTCTTTTGTGTCACCATTTATTATAGCGGGTGTGGCGGAAAACCTTAAAAGTATTGAAGCATGATTGAAGCGTCATCTCAATAATGAAGTAAAGCTGGAAGGGAACTACATATGGCAGGTGAAAGACGCCATCTTTAAAGAAGACAGAGAGATTTTGAAGGACTGTGAGGAATGCTACCTTCCAGACCACAAGAAAATGCAGGTGTTAGGAGATGTCCGTCACGTCAGCTGGAACACATCATTCATTCTAATGATCTGTATGGACGGTCAAATCTATGCCCATGATGACCAGCAGCTCCATCTAGTGGCTAAAAGTTTAACACATCTCTTCAAAGAAGGAATCACATTTCCATCTAAAACAGTCTACCACTATGGTAAAGCATTTGAGGACATGGTAATTAGCTCAAATAAAATACACAGTTGATAATAAATAATATTAACTCATATTATTTCATTATTTCATTTTTATTTATGTGGACCATGTGACCCGTGTAAAAATGGACTGATCTTGTTGGTTGTAGACAGTGGATGAATTGAAGGAGTTGAAGGCATCTGATGAAATGGCGAAGGCAAAGAAAAGGCAGTTTTAGGGACAATAGACCTTCTGCTAGTCACACAACCCAAAGCTTCTTCCTTAAAAAAGTATTTTTCCACTAGAAGGTTACCTATCCCTCCATTATGGCTGCTACTTGAGCTGAAAATTTGGTTCATAGATAGGGTCAAGGTCCAAATACCCCTATTAAATGTGGAAATAACTGACAAATTGACTTATTCATTTGTCAGTTGGCATTTTCCCATGATTTTCATGACTCAGGTTCCACCAAATGGGATGGTAGAACCAGTAACTGGGATACACTTGCCCCAGAAAAGAGGAGGAAGACAGAACACTGAATAAGAAAAGACTTGTATACACGGTATATGATAGATAGATAGATAGAGAGAGAGAATAACATAAATATATATTTAGAAACATATATATGTGTATATATATACATATATTTTTTTAATTATCATATCAATGTAGGTTTCTCATTTAATAGTACCCCTAGTATCTTAGGCCGCCAAAGGACGCCAAATTTGGTTCACACCCACTTGGCTGCAGGTGCTAGCAATCTGTGGGTCTTGCAGATTTATCTATTTTCGTTAGAGAAGTTGACAGACACGAGAAATCAAAGTCCACCATTACATCTAGTCTTAAATTAAAGCTATCCGGCAAAGTAGGGATTGACCAAGCCCTCCATCAAGGAGGTTCCAATAAGCCCCCAAAAGCAAAATAGCCAGGTAACTAAAACCTGTGAGAGGATGAAGATTCGTATCAGTGTGGTGTTGTACCTGTGAAAGCAAGAAGTGGCATTAGTATTGTAGTGACCTGAAGTATGTAACCTTACATTAGTATTGTAGTGACCTGAAGTATGTCACCTTACATTAGTATTGTAGTGACCTGAAGTAACCTTACATTAGTATTGTAGTGACCTGAAGTAACCCTAACCCTAACCCTGACATTAGTCTATTGTGTTTGGTATGTGCATTGTGATGAACACTAAAAGCACTATCCTTTGAGGTGGCTATGCTTGTGACACACAAACACACGTGAATCATTTAAAAAAAAAGTATAGGCCTACACACACACACACACACACGTGAATCATTTAAAAAAGTATAGGCCCAAACACACATACACACGCAAACACACATGCACACACGTGAATCATTTTTTTTAAGTATAGGGCCTACACACACACACACGTGAATAATTTTTAAAAGTATAGGCCTACACACACACAAACACCCACATGCACACACACACACACACACACACACACACACACACACACACACACACACGTGAAACATTTTAAAAAGTATAGGCCTACACACACTCACACAAACACACACACAAACACTCACACTCACACACATGAATCATTTAGAAAAGTTTACCAAACAACAGCTAAGGTCGTGTTTTCTGATATTCAATTAATTCAACTCACATGAACTGAGATTTCTGTCTATAAAAACTCCCTAAATGTTTTCTATTTATGGGTAACCACGGCGATGCCATGTCCCATGTCCCACTGCAGTTGCATTATGCTATACTCTCTGTGTGTGTGTGTGTGTGGGAGTATGTGTGTGTGTGTGTGTGTGTGTGTGTGTGCTCGATATATATGGTGGAAAACCTCATTCTAATACTACTTTACTTTAAAAAACACTTTCTTGCTTGTTGCATTGCATTGACCATAGGCTCTGTGCTTCAACAAATGTAAGCTATTTGTTATTGCGACTTCATGTCGATTGTCAAGCTGCTTATTTTGCATTCCTTTTCACATATGTTTATTTATAATCTGCAGTTTAGTATTAGGCCTACCTAGCATCTAGGGCTGTACTTTTAAATGTTTTACTTTTTTGTTCGTTTGAATCATATCAATAGCCAATCATGTTAATATCAATCAAGTTTGATTAGATAAATAGGCTGATATAAATAATTGCAAATGTCTTAGAAGAAACTGTAACGCTTGCAACGTCGCTAATACATTAAGAATACAGACATATCACATACAATAGTAAATTACTTGTTAAAAGAAGCCTTAAAAAGATAGCCTTTGTAATGATTTTGTCACGACGGAGGACGCAATAATTATAGTTGTTGTCACTAAATTTCCGCACACTTTCCGAAGTGTCGTGAAGGCAGCAAGTAAGTAGACATCGCTTGTTACCAATTTAACTGGACCACCGGTGTGATGTTTTGTGTACAGCACACACAGGATGTGAAACCTCTGCATTTCGGAGTAATGCGCAATTTATGGTTGTGCGTTTGGACGGAGACGGACACATAGGCACGCCTTGGCAACACCTTCCCCGAGGTGGAACGCCCATCCGAGCCCCTCGGAGAGCTGGACGGACACCGACGTGCACCTCTAGATTTTTGTAACTCTTCGGATAGCGACGGATACCCCCTTGGCTGTGATTGGTCCGCTA
The DNA here is from genome assembly GCF_900700415.2 of Clupea harengus. Classification (NCBI taxonomy): domain Eukaryota; kingdom Metazoa; phylum Chordata; class Actinopteri; order Clupeiformes; family Clupeidae; genus Clupea; species Clupea harengus. The sequence continues at coordinate 58,471 of NW_024879658.1, read as the reverse complement.
ACGAAATAATTTCCGAACAACATCATTTCCGGAATCTCACATTTTATGTTTCATTCCCTATCTGTTCCTATTCTGTTAAGAGAGTGGATCAACCCCATTTTTCTGTCAGAGCCGGCCTGTGTCCAACACAGTAGTGCCAGAGCCCAGCACCAGCCAACAGCAATTAAAATATTTTATCCAAACCAACCTGAGCCCAACGGAGTCAATGTCTCAACTGTTCATACTACTGACACATTTACGTATGTTTTTTATGAATAGCCTGCCTTTATTAAACTCCAGCATCAAGATACATGCACTCGCTCACACAAACAAGCCCCGTTAAACGCACAAGCGGTTTCCTTTAAACTTGCTTTATGATGCAAAAAACTGCGCCAGCAAAAAAGAAAATCTAACGTTAGGGTAAAATGAGCCAAAAAGGAAACGGAAGGGGTACGTACCTCCTTGGTGTTGTCAGAACATCCTAGCACAGTGAGGCGTTTGGTTAGACTTTGTGTGTGTTCAAGAAACTTTGAAGAACAAAATAATGAAGAGGCAAAAGCCATCCGGGGCGCAATTTAAGAAGAAAAGAAAGGAAGAAGAAGAGAAACGTGCCAAGGAGAATTCTTAGCCTAGAATGAATTCCAGATAAGAAAACGTTCATGAATGCGTGAATTGCCCCGAGCACTTTAGTGGAGTTAAGAAGAAAAGATGTACCTTATCTTTGAACGTTTTTTACAGAGGCGGGTATATCAAAAATGATATGTCCATTTATTCTACATTATACAAAAAAGACATAAATAGGGGCGCACATATAAAGCCAATAGCAAGTGCAACAACACTACAAATATCTTATTCGTTGCATAGCACACCCATTAAGGAAGACAAACACGGTAACTTGCCAACAAGTGAGGAATACTGGTAAAAATCCAAGCATTGTATTGTCAACTTTAGCGAATGGATTCAATGTAATCTTGCTAGTTAGTTAACGCTAGCTATCCAGTGACGTGTGACGTTCTTGTTATTGCCATTCATATCTTTAGCAAAACATAACGCAAGTTCAGCTGTACCGCAATTTGCGTCATTGTGTCATGAAATTGATATTTGAGTAATTATAACAACGTTAGTTTTGGTGTAGAGAGCTAGCCAGTTTAATTAGACATGATTCAACTAATCAAGAGCTATGCATCTTGGAATGAAAAAAGTATGTCAGGCTGTCCAAATACACCAAAATGCGTAATAACTACATAATTGCTAATTTTGTTCACCCTGAGGTAGATTGATGGCTTAAAATGAGTGAACAATATGTGCCACAAGTGACCCAGACCTTCTAAGATTGTTGTTTGCCAGCCATCAACAGAACAGAAGACTAAAAAAACATTATTTGCAGCTGATTGGGAAGATGAGCGAGTGAATGTGTGTGTGCGTTGAACAGGGGGGCGTGGCCGGAGCAGAGTTCAGCACAGACGTGACATTTTCTCAGTGATTTTGTTCTTTAATTAATGTTTGGTCATCGTTGCGACCGACCGTTGTTGTGTTCATTTGAAAGAAATGCAGCCTTACAGTCTGTAAGTTGCAATGCCGTTTTAGCAAAATGAAAGTTTTTTTTTTTTTTGGGGTGGGGGCGCCAGGAGTGAAGCTTGCCTAGAGCGCCAAATGTGCTAGGGCCGGCCCTGCATTTGCCGCCTGTAATCGTGTTGTCACAGCTAGGACACAAACAAATTCCTGCAACAGGAAGAAGGCTGTTATTTTATTCTCAAAAACGAACTTTCTACATGAACTAGTTCAGTTCATAGTTTATAATAAAAATTTTTGAACTAAGTTCACAGCTCCAAAAAATGAACTAGTTCAGTTCTTTTTTTCAATATGTTGTGAGCTATAATTTTTCCAAATCTGTCTGCAATCCTGCTCTCGGCCTCTAGGCAATTCGGCGCTAAAATCCTAAATGTGAAGTTATTTTATTCTCAAAAACCAACTTCTGCATCATGTGAAGAAGACACGTTGACTTCAGTACTTTAATATTAATTTTCCACCACTTGTTAGTCATGGCATCCATTCATATCGATGTGAATCAATCAATAGTAAAACTTTAACTGTGAAGTGTTTTTGTTTCATTTTGCAACTTATTTACTGTATAGCTAATTCAAGATAGCAGGTGCCCCTTCCTAAACATTACACATTTGATTTGCTTAAAACACACAGAAGTACTGTCAAATCAGAAAGAAAATCAGCTGTCACTCGGCTATTACCTGACCAATACCTTTCAAACTTGGTGATAGTATTCACAACTCATTTGTCCTTCATTCTCTCAAATATGATTAAACGGCATATGGTATTGCACCCCTGAGGAAAAGCATGAGTAGAGTTTTGTTCGGTTAACATTAACGTGAAGTGGAGTTAACTTGCAGCCAACACCATTGTATTACAAACACTGACAACACACACACATAATGAGAAAGTACACGTGGCGATTATCTCGCCTTTTATCTTCCACCTTTGAATAATGTAACTTATAAACACGTCGTTTCAAAGCGCTGTGGCCGTCCTTAAAATATGTCAATAAACGAACATATGCTTCATGTGAAGAAGACACCTTGACTGTGAAGTCAATTACTACTTATTAAGATATTTTAAATATGGAATGTTCAATGCTTATCGCGCTGATGTGTCCCAGCCCCACCCAAGCGAGTATAATTTATAAATGTTTGGCCGGACCAGACCCGCAGGCAATGATGAACTATATGACTAGGCAAAATGCTGTCTGGGTTAAGGTTAGACGACTTTCAGATGTTGAGCCTAAATTATCTATATCAGTTGTTCTCAAAGTGTGGTCCGTCCGCCAGTGCCCCGTAATGGTCCGCGACGGCCAAAAGTAAATTATTGCAACATTTCTAACATACAACTCAGAACGAAGAGAACACAGTCAGTAGTAGCCTATTCTATTAAAGAGTTGCATAATCTATTAACAAGGTCATGGATTGATGGTTTAAGACAGGGACAATGAAAAGAAAATGAAATGAGAAAGCCTCTGACACAGACAAGGAGCAACAGCGAGATGGTTCAGCCACATTGGGCATCATCCAGCTGCAGAGCTGCATTCAAACAGTGTTTTTTTCTCCCGCTGCAGAGACAGCAAGATGATAACTTTATTCTGTGTTGTGTGACGTTGGATAATGACAACTCTTAATTATGAAAAGTTGACTACTAGGATGGCTATATTAATGCCAGTCGGCTAGTCTACTGTTGGTAGTTAATTACTGCGGTCGCGTGGTCGGTATGCGCATCGTTGTGTTTATTGGTTGTGTTGTGTGATACATTGGCGTGTATGAGTGATGGGAGTATGAGGCTGTGAGCGAACTATAGTTTGTAACATAACCAAGTCACGCATGGAGCAGGGTTCCAGATGCTTTGCCTAGCACATTGTCATATCTATAACTAGCCTACCGGTAGGCATGTAAAAAAGGAGAGCCCACTGCGAAAATCATGTGCCGCTAACAATTGTCTGGCGCCAGGTCTGGGTAGGAGGCCTGTTGTTCCGGGGATATACTATTTAGTTAGATTGTCCGCAAGTTTTTTTATATTGGCTAAGTGGTCTTTGGTCTGAAAAAGTTTGAGAAACACTGATCTATATCATATCGTCTTGTCACATGATCAAATAGAGACTTGACATTGGACAACAGCATACATATTACCCAGAAATCATCATTGCAAATCTGAATATGACAAAAATACCAAAGAAAATAAGATAGTATTCATTTCAGTGAATCGTTTTTTAATAGTTTCTATAGTGTATGTAAGATAAGCATATCATTTTGCTATAGATTGCTACTATTTTTCCCACAAATAATACCTACCATGATGCAGATAAGTTTGCCCTTTTCAAGTGAATATATAGCGTTAGACACACTGTATTGTAATACAGCGTGTCTCCAAGACCCTTGTGACTACACCTGTTGCACTTGCTCTAAATCACGTGTCTTGCTAATGACAGCTGGGAGGTGGGAGATAAACAATCAACGACTTCTATCACACAAAGACGTCACGGAGTAGCTCGTCTGCGACAAAAAAACTTTGCTCCAGCTACTGTTCTGGCGGAGAATTGTTTTCACCACAGCCGTCAGAGAAGTATAAATCAAAAACAGTACGTCCGAATCCGTTTTCTCCGCCCATCCGTAAAGAGGACGGACACCGACGCAGAAGTATAATTCGACCTTCACGGTGACACTGTCGTAGGTTATCCTCCGTTACAACCTTCTGTGTTTTTGTCTTTATTATGGACAAAATGTATGTCTATGAAATACTTAAGAAATGTTTATGCCCTCTTCATGAAAACATGGCATTACTTTGGCTTGCCTCTCTTTTGCCGGTTTTCATTTCAAATTCTTACAGGAAGAAGTTCACGTTGAACTGTCCGACATAGTTACAGGGAGGAAGATAGATAGATAGATGGATACTTTATTAATCCCGAGGGAAATTTAGGATGGTCCTACATGGGTGGCACGTGTAGATGTGTGGGCGGGAAGAAGGTGTAAGACGGGGCGTAGACCAGCGCATAGCGGTGCGTAAAGGGAAAGGGAACTTTATAGATGTATACGACCGCCGCCTATTGAACGACAGAGCAAGAATGAAGGGAAAAAGATGCGTTCCAATACATGTCTATCTTGAATGACTACGTTTGAGCAACAATAGACTAAACGTTCGTTGTATTTTATTCTTAGTGAAGATTATTGTTTGTGGCTTTGTAACAGATGCATTCTTGTGCTGAGTTTAAAATAAATAATAATAAAATCAACTTTTTACTGATGGGGTGTGAAGCCTACGGCCTACCTGTGAGTTATGATCTGCTGTCTTGAGACCTGTGCAGTGAATACGAAAATGAGTGGGACTTTACAACAGATACATTTTGTCTAGTGTTATTTACTGGTAAGTTATTTAACTATAAGTTAAGAAGATCCAATAAGTTGTTTTGCTTTGTTGCAGTTTATGCTACGCCTTTCGGATGTAGAAATCAAAGCATTTTTAGATATTTAACATTTTTGCCGTCCACCAAATATTCCCGTAAATATTAATATATAAATACATATACATATACCCATAAATATTAATATATAAATATATACCAAATATACCTGTAAATATACATGTGTAAATATGCTTCTGATTTTAGACAGGGGTCTACAATGAATGCAACAGCGGCAGAAGGTTTGCTGGTGGAGTTTCTGGAGGAGCTTTCTCTGAAAGAGCTGCACACGTTTCAGACCATCCTACAGCAGCAGCACTGTCCTGAGAAGAAGGGTGAAAAGGAGGACGCCCGCTCTGTGGTTCAATTCCTGATGAACAAGTCTGGCTCTGCTGAAGCCGTAAACATTGCTGTGTCGATCTTAGAAGAAATTAAACTCAACCAGCTCGCCCTGCAACTGAGAGGTAACACACAGACACACACACACACACACAGACACACACACACACACACACACACACACACACACATATATGTTCCACCAGATGAACCTAATTCTTTTCAATAATTTGTTTCTAATTGAAAAATTTAATTAAATAAAAAAAAGACGTTATTTATGGCAACAAGACATGCTGCCATATACCCAGCTATTTTTCACGACATCTTTCTGACAATTGTTTTTAAATAGAATGTTATGACAAAGAGAAAGACCAAAGTTTCAGAGACAAAGAGTCGTTCCCATCTGAGGAATCCACTGAGGTATGTTATTTTCATCATGGTAAATTTCACTTTGAACATTTTATATTTTTATTTAATTTCAGTGCCCAGTCTGACTCTGTGTTGTTCTGTGCATCTGACAATAAAATACTTGAAACTTGAAACTTGTTAAATGATTTTATTGAAAGTATTATCTCACTTTTCTAGTTATTTAAACCAGATGTACGAGACGTCATGGAGACCCCAGCCCATAGGTAACTTATTCATGTGTTTGTGTGTGTGTGTGTTTGTGTGTATGTTTGTGTGTATGTGTGTGTG
>NW_024879658.1:0-47500 GCF_900700415.2 Clupea harengus | reverse complement strand
TTTCGTTTGTTTGTGAAACACCTCATTAGAGTAACACCTTATTAGAGTAACACATCATTACAGTAACACATTATTAAAGTAACACATTATTAGAGTAACACATCATTACAGTAACACATTATTAGAGTAACACCTTATTACAGTAACACATCATTAAAATAACACATTATTACAGTAACACATCATTACAGTAACACATTATTACAGTAACACATTATTAAAATAACACATTATTACAGTAACACATTATTACAGTAACACCTTATTAGAGTAACACATTATTAAAATAACACATTATTACAGTAACACCTCATTACAGTAACACCGTATTAGAGTAACACATTATTAAAATAACACATTATTACAGTAACCCATCATTAAAATAACACATTATTACAGTAACACCTCATTACAGTAACACCGTATTAGAGTAACACATTATTAAAATAACACATTATTACAGTAACACATCATTACAGTAACACCTTATTAGAGTAACACATCATTACAGTAACACATTATTAAAGTAACACATTATTACAGTAACACCTTCGCCTTGAGAGACTTCACACATGGTTTGTTTAAAGTAAAGTTCAGTCTTTCTAATTGTTCACTGAACATTATCTGAACAAGCCCCATCCCTAACCCTCACTTTAACCATAAATTATAGTTAACAGATAGTTTGTTTAGACAGTCTGTAGGGGATCATCCAAATAAACTGTCACAGACACATAGTACTATATGTATGCGAATAATACACAATATATAATATATATATATATATATATATATGTAATATATAAATATATATATCTGGGTCAGCAAGCCTGCTGTGGTGCATAGATCTGCACAGACAGTGTCATACACATCATCATTACACATCACTGAAATATCCACACACACAGACAGTGTCATACACATCATCACGCACGCACGCACGCACGCACGCACGCACGCACGCACGCACGCACGCATACTATTTTGACACACAAGACACACACACGCGCACACACACACACACACACACACACACACACACACACACACACACACACACTGCCTAATAACAGGCTACTTTGTTTTGCTGTGTTCTGTTCAGCCAGAAGCAATGAGTCTCTCTCAGTCATCCACGCCAGCCTCAAGAAACCAGTGGAGAGCCTCAAGCCTCTGTTGATGTCTGACTCGCACCTGTTTGTTGACATCAGTACATGCTCCAAATTTGGGATTCAGACAAGCTTGCCTCTAACACCCCAGAAAGTGCTTGTCAAGCTCTCCCTTCAGGGCTCAACACTGAATGTCATGTTGTTGCCAAGGAATGCTATCCTCCGTGAGGTAAGATTTTGAGTAGCATGTTGCTGCCACAGGGGGGCGCTGTTGGGGGGTATTATTGTAGTTTATTTCCAAACTGGTAGATCTTACTACAACACATCTACAATAAAACAAATGGCTTGACCGCTGGCAGCTTTAGTTTTGTGTAATACTGATATCAACCAACTGTTTTATCTATTTTTTCAGTGAGTTAAAATATTTTATTTCATGAAGTGGCTCAGAAAGGTAATCAAAATTCTGATTAAACTGTTCTCCAGGTGAGAGAATGGAGACAGAGGATGATCGCACCTGAGACAGAGATCTTCATAGAAACAGGATTTTACTGCAGTCTTACCCCAGGTGAACGGTACACTCTGTCCTGTGAAGGCGCTGCAGCTGGTGGAATTGACCCTCAGGTGAGATGGTGCACGAGGTCGGGATCTGACATGACGGGGGGGGGGGGGGGGGGGACTTTCGGGGACTGCGAAAGTGAAATTTGTTTACTCTTTATTAGGAAGCGGAGTTCTCCCTGCAGTACGACAGCTACCAGCCAACATTTAGAGTGAGTTTAGCCAACAGAAGGGAGGTTCAGCTTGGTCTAAGAGAAAACGCAGCAGATCAACAAGTCTGGGACTGTCATGTCAAACTTCCAGGTACTCAGCAGTATCTACAACAATAGTGTGTGTAGTTGAAGGACTAGTGTTGTACTCTGTGTGTGTGTCTGTGTGTGTAAGAGAGAGAGAGAGAGTTTGTGTATGGGTGTTTGTGTGTGTGTTTGTGTGTGTGTGTGTGTGTGTGTGTGTGTGTGTGTGTGTGTGTGTGTGTGTGTGTGTGTGTGCGCGTGTGTATGTGTGCGTGTGTGTGTGTGCATGTGTGTCTGTGTGTCTGTGTACTCAACAGTATCTACAACAATGGTGTCTAACCATCATACATCTATCAGTACAGACATCATTTTCATTTCATTTTTATTTTTAATTTCAGTTGCATATATGTCCTTCAGCAACATATGTTATTCCTTTTGCATTTCAGACACAGAACTCCTTGAGGGGGATGAGGTAATGTCACATGAAATGAAAGAAGAGTATTTATATTATACATTATTTATTTAACTGGAAAAAGAGAAAGTACGTATTTATAGTATACTATAGTATAGTATATACAGTAGTATATATAGTATATATATATATATATATATATATATATATATGTATATAGTATATAGTATCTGCTAAATGACTAAATGTAAATGTAAATGTATACATAATTTATTTAACTGGAAAAAGAGAAAGTATTTATATTATACATTATTTATTTAACTGGAAAAATACCTTAAATAGCAAGTATTTACATTTGTTCTGATTGATGTTACTGGTTTGTTGCTTATTTGAGTACAACTTCAACAGTGTGTTGTGTGTGTGTGTGTGTGTGTCACCCAGCTCAGTGAGTACAACTTCAGTAGTGGCTATCCAGTTGAGTGTTTGATCATCAACAATGTCAGGTTTCCCAATGGAGAGCGAAAAGGATCCGATATTGATGCAGGTAAGATGTGTGTATGTGTGTGTGAGAGTGAGGGAGTGTGTGTGTGTATGTGTGTGTGTGGCTTACAGAACTCTACATTCACTTCATCACAAGAATAATTGAAATTAATCTTTGCCTGTTTTCAAACTCCCAGCTGCACTGCATAATGTGTTCAACTGGCTTGGCTTCAGAGTGACTATAATGGAAGACCTGGGGGCGGCCGAGATGAGGCAACGACTTGGCATGATAAGTCAGTCAGTGCGGGGGCACTGCTTCGTGTGCTGTGTACTCAGCCATGGCAACGAGAAAGGAGTTTTTGGGATTGATCATGAAATCATTACAGTCAAGGAAATAAACTCTCTGTTTTCTCCGCAAAACTGTCCTGCTTTGGCCAACAAGCCCAAAGTGTTCTTCTTCCAGGCGTGTCGAGGAGGCCAGAGAGACCATGTGCTTCAGGTACCCGCAGCGAGAGCAGAGGTGCAGGTGGACGCTGGAGAAATTGATGTCCCTGACAGAGTGATCATCTCAACACCGGCTCACTCCGACATCCTTAACTGCCTGTCCACAGTCGAAGACTACGTCTCAATCAGAAGCAGGACAAAAGGCTCTTGGTTCATCCAGTCTGTTTGTAAACAGCTGAGACATGGCTGCACCAGGTGAGATTCAAACACACACACACACACACACACACACACACACACACACACACACTCACACTCACACGCAGAGACACACTCACACTCACACACACACACACCAGGTGAGAGCCATGAAGGACTATTATCTACATTATCTCGGGTGTATAAAGGCTTACATCTTGGGTTGTGTGTATAAAACCTTCACAGAGTTGGTATTTAGTTTAGTTTTAGTAGATGTTGGCATTAACAGCTATTGAAATCTTTAAAATAATTAAATAATAATATAATAATTAATGATAATTCAATAATTAAATATACATGCTGCTAAAGTACCATTGATTAAACTAATCAGTGTTCTTCATTCCATCTCTAGGAATGATGATATTCTGACCGTTCTCACTCGAGTGAATGCTGAAGTCAGCGGGTTAGAGGGCCGGATTGGCCGAAACACTGTGAAGCAGATCCCTGAGGAGAGGCACACTATGAGGAAGAAGCTTTACTTCCGGGTGCCCAAGCATGTTGAATGAGCCGCAGATAAATGGACCCGCCAGCCAAAGCATCTATCCTAATGCATTTCAGGCTTAGGCCATGTTGTTGTTGTGTTCATATCTAATAATATTCATATTAAAGGCAGGCTAATCATATTTGTATCCTGTATTAATTCACCTTGGTGTTATTATCATCCTTGATTTGTGTTACTGTTACTGTGCACAATTATTCACATCTTCATATCCTTGTTATTTATATCATTATAGAAAACTACACTTCACTGTTCACTGTCATCACGGGTATCATGTCTTCTGAACGTGATGAACATATGTCATGAGTGTGGCATCTATCTGTTCTTATCGGACAACTGCTGGCGATTGTCACCTACAATGAACACAGGAATTTGACGAAATGAAACAGAGCATTGAAAAAAGAATAGCAAAATATGGCATTTATCTTTCTGCTTCCATCCGAGATGCACACACCCTTTCCCTATTCAAATCAAAACAAAACAACATTCCTTTTCAGGACATAACCTTTTTAGGGTGCGTGCCAGAACAAATGTGACAATGGCACAGGTAAAAGAGTCTTATGTTTAGCCAGGTAGCGATTAGAAATTATATTTAATTGAAATACAATTAAAATAGCAAGGTCGGTACAAAACCTAGTGAGACTTTCTCTCTAGTTGTCTCTGCCTACACTGTTCCATCTCTCAGCATGAACAATAATCTTTCTTCCATCCCACTATGACTCTAAAGGGTTTCAGTCCTGTAAACAATATAGCTCTTGTGTATGGAAGCTATGGAACTCATTTATACAAATAATTGCTTGCGTTTATTGGCACAAACTGCAAATGTCTAACATTGACAACACTAATCAGCCACCCCTGTACGCCCTGCATAAGTCGGCAGATAGACAACTCCTCCTCCAATCACCACGCTGAAGAGGGTGCTTAGTTCAACTCCTCCTCCAATCATCACGCTGAAGAGGTTCAATGCTGCTTAGTTCAACTCTGTTTAATGTTGACTGGAAGTAGGGAAAACTACAAGAAATACAACATGTATATGAACTTCAATACGTCAATAAAAATGAATATAAAATTATATCTCAGTGTTAAGTGTGTCAATGCTATGCAATTTCTAGCGTACACCTTATCATTCATCGACTTAGAATATCACCGCAGGTACTGAACCTGTTTAACCAGATAGCAATAGCTACACATACAATTACCTAATTTAGCTTCACAGTACGTTTGTGATTTGCTACTGCAACTGCTGGTGGGCCTACAATTCATCTGCTTCCTAATCAAAATTGAGGTGATCTGTAATGTTTCTCTTGATGAAGTTGAACCGAATCATGCATACCTTTCTTCCTGGTGTATGACGTCATTATATTTTAAAGCTTGATATTATATCTTATTGAGATGTACAAAGAAGCCTTAGGTTAGCGTGAGTGTGACATCTGAGGTGGTTTTAGATTTCATGACCTGACAAGATTCAGAATGTGTCCTTGAACAACGGCTTGATTTAGATTTCAAAATCATGGTAGGCTGTAGGGATGCAATGGTGCAGTGGGCCCATGGCACTGTGTGAAAAGAGGAGTTTTAGGAAAAAATGTAATTCCCCTTCTGCCTGCTGTTTGGCAGAACGATTTGTTTCTCAGAAAGCCGCCTGACTACAGTCACTTTGATGTTGCCTTTGATGTTGCCTTTGATAAGTTAAATATTCCAGATTTTATTGGGTTAATAGCGTAGCCAGCCCTTGAGTCAGAGATCCTTTGTCTCGTATCCATATTCGTACATCCGGTGATCATCCCCAATCTAGTTTCCGCCGAACACAGACACGTGCGCACTTCCTCATTTACGCACATACACATCTCTCACCTGTGAGTCTGTGCTGTGTTCCCCTCTCTATCTTTAGCATGCAGCCGCGCATACCGGCACACACACACAGATGCACGCTCTCATGCTCTCACGCACACACACACACACACACACACACACCTTCCCTCACATACTTGACAACCTCACTACCTCCTATTCCCAACTCCACTGTGTGCCTTGATTATTGTTTTATACTCGGCTATCTACTGATCATGCCTGATCAGTATTAGTTAATAATTACTGTTTGTTACTTTTAATATTTTTTTTTATTTAAAACAAAACATTTGTCTGTTATTGTTATAATATCCACTGAAATCCATCCCCTCCAAACAAAGTACTCTGATTGCCTTCACTTTACCTGGTTGTTCCATGAGTGTTATAGACCTGTTGTGTAATTCTAATACGTTAGTATTTTGATACCAACAAAGACTGTAACACAGTGTTACAACTAGAGTTTCCCCTTTATTTTGGCAGTTTAATTATAAATTATTAAATACTAAAATGAATGACTATTACATTGTATGAGACTGATTTAATGAGACTGATATAATTACCCTGTTGTGTAGAACAGTGTAGAATGTTGAATATACACAACCAGGAAGAGTTATGTGTGTCAAGGGAACCCTGAAAACTCAACCGGTGTTTACGAGACTGGTGGACCCAACCTGGGAACAAGACAACACAAAATATGAAGCAGTTAAACAGATTTTTGTAATGTGTGTTATTGTCTCATGAGTCATGCCAGGTTGAAACCAGAAAAGCCAGTTAAAGGACAAATGCAACTTTTGACAAATTCAGCCATTTTTCTCCTCATGGTCGAGGAGGAGACAAGAGTTATTAGTGTGCTGACGTTATCTGCAAATATTTACATAAGTGTAAATTAATTTCCTCTCAGATCGAATCCCCCTTTATGCAGACCAGAGTAAGTTATTCCATTCATGTCAATGGGAATATAGAGATTTCATGAAATATGATAACTGTTTGTCCCCCTGTGTACATACATGTTGGACACTTTGTCATGATTCCAAAACCCTTCTGACTTTTTTTTTACATTTCTGGATTTTCTACTTTGAAGAAAAACAAGTTTGTTTCAGGCTGGCCCTTAGCTGTTTGAAGTCTGCTTGCAAAATTCCATCAAGATCTTGGCAAAACAAATACCACAGGCTGATAAGGGTTGCTGTTTGTTTTGGGAATGCAGGAGATTGTCGTGGATAAGGGTTCTTTGTTGTTTTGGTATGTTTTAGTCCGTAGCACGACGAGGCCAGACAGGGAAGTGAGGAGTATAAGTAGTGACGTGTCAGGTATGCGAGAATAGTGATCAGGAGATTGGGGCTGAGGATGTCAGTGTGCAGAGGTGTGTGAGTTGAATTCAAAAAGAAGGGCGTGGCCGGAGCTGGGTCCAGCCCAGATGTCACAGAAAAGAGCTGTAAAGAACCTGACGAGCTAGATGTTTTAAAATATTTCACAGTCTATGCTCACTCGTCTCTGTTCTAAGACAAGGCAAGGCACAGATCTGTGCAGGTAAGCCTTATATTTTATTCATATATATGTACACATTCATTCTTTGCGTCAAAATAAATAGCAATTTCTCTAGTCGGCTACATTTTAATTTCAATGTGTTTTATAATTGTATTTTCTGGACTGGTGGTGGGCCTGAGTACCACGGAAATAGGAAAGAGGTTTAATATTTCAGCTCACATTTTATTTCAACATCATTACGCTGGTGAAGTATTTTCATATCCAGTTTAGTTGTTCTAATTTGACAATTCAATTGTACATTCCATGACTTGTATTGGGTGCGGAAACTGCCTGTGCATTTGCAATATGACAGTTCCATATTATTATTTTAATTATTTCTTTTTTTTTTATTTGTAACTCTAACAAGCAGAGCTAAAGGTGGGGAGCCTTTGAATGACTGATTTATGTTGCAGAATACGATAAGGAACATTTAACAACAACATTCATTATTATGCTCTTCCTCAATATTGAGTTCCATTATAACCAACAAAAGGATGTCATACCGGTAAGATAATAATGTATAGCTTCATAATTCTACATGGACATAGCGGTGTAAACACATTCAGTCTCTCAGTCTATACATCACAAATATCCAGGATTACTACACAGGACACATACAACCTTCCATTGTTTTTGTTTAAACTATGCAATGTCTATGAATGATGCAATGTTGATGAATCTTGTCACATACTAATACACGTATCTGCTCTAATTGCAGGTATGAGGAGATCAAACTAAGTTTTCTCTCTGTTAATCAGGAACAAGGTAATTAGTCTGTCAAATAGTTGGGTCTGTGGTGTTTTCATCTGAATTTACAATATGACAAAACCTTTCTTTTCATACTAATGGTTTCAGAGTCTGTTGATATGGGTGCTATGGATGTAATTGTTACTTACATAGCAATAACAATACATAAACTAAAAAAAAGCCTACTATGCAGTAACAGAACTGCCATAAAAATAATTTGTAGTTGGTTGTTTAGGTTTCTTGTTCCCACATTAATTGCTTTAATCTCCACCCCACACTTTGGGAATCACTGACCAAATTTGCAGTCTTTAGTCCCATAGCAACTCAGCACTGATGAGGTGATGTTAATAAAGAACTAGGTGGTTGAAGCTCTCTTTTCATACTAATGGTTCCCAGGGTTTCAGGGTCAGTTGATCTGGGTGCTACTGATGGAATTGTTAGTTAAATAACAATAACAACACATTGTTTTGCATTTCTCAAACCAAAACTATTGCACCATTATTGTTGAAACTTTTACTGTATTACACTGTATATGATTTGATTCGATATTTGTACTCGTCATAGCAGATTCCCCAACCTATCTTAAAGGTATTGAGGATTGTGTGGGGCTCTATCGCCATTCTAAAATAAGGGTGAATAAAGATTTTACATGGACAATTGGACCCTTCGAAGACACCATCTTTAAAGATGACGGAGAGATGTTGGAGAATTGGCAGGAGCGGTACCTCCCTGATCACATGATGATGCAGGTGTTAGGAACCATCAAAAATAACAGCTGTGAACCAGGGTGCCTTCAAGTAGTCCTCATGGTTTGCGAAGACATGAAAGTCTACGCTTATAATGAAATGGAGATGCACCTGGTGGCAGACAACCTAAAGAAGCTGTTTGATGAAGGGATCTCTTTCCCTGGAAAGACAATATTTTATCACGGCCAATGTTTTGATGACATGGTAAATAAAAAAATTGTGAAAGCAATAGCTTCCTGTTAGCTGACCAGTAGCTAGATCACAGCCACATGGGAGGCAGCTCTGTATCTTTCACTGTTATAAGAGCTGCTATGATAACTTACATTTGACTCATTGAACCCAACTAGACCAGAACCAATGCACAACCAGTCTATCTCTAATTCTCATTGTGAACCTTAGTTCAAGTGAACCTTACTTTAAGCTAAATCCATCCATTAAAGCAACAGAACAGTTACTGTGTAGAACTTATAGAAATGTAACTTGCAGAAATGCCCATCATCTGAGTACAAATCAAGCCATCTTAACTTAACATTAACAGAAGTATCTTTCTAAAGTTCCGGTCACACTGTTTTTAGAGTAAATGTTATGTTTCTAATTCAAAAGTAAAGATTCTGATAAGAGCAAACTAATAGGAATTTGACAGATGAAAATATTTGACAAACATTAAAAGCATTCCTGATTCAGCAGAAATGCTTATTTTGAAAGGTTAATTTACATCATGTTCATATGACATATATTTACTGTAAGTCTAACACTCATGATATCATCACTGATGTTTTATAGACAGAGGAGGACTTGGAAGCCGCAAGGGAGTCTGATGAAAGGAAGAAACTGGATGAAGAACACAAGGAACTGCTGGAGTCACTGCTTCCTGAATTTAAGGCATCAATGGCAGCTTTCAAACGTAAACAATCTGAAGTAAGCACCACTTTTGATCTGAAGTAAATGTAAGCATTGTTGCATGCCAAAGATAGATCAATGTTTAAACACTCTTCTCTTGATTTAGTGTCCACAGAATGCACCTGCTGAAGGAACAGCAAAGGACCAAAGCCCAGGTGTGGAATTAAAAGAGAGGTAAGTAGGGTGATGATCCCCACCGAGTGCTCATTTCAAGGGATCATTTGTACACCTATGTTTTTTGTTTTACCATATTACACCTGCACATCAACTCATGATGAAGTTTAAATTAACTGTTGCTTTGTGACACATAATGGAACAATGGAGCAAATACAACAGTAGGTTTGACATCTTTACCAGATGAATAAGTTCATATAAATTGACTCAAAATTATTTTTGCCATAGAAATCTCCGAAGTGGTGCAATGAAGTTACTGCCCAACAGCAAGCGCAGATGTCCCCGGGGTTCTAAGAGGCACAAGCCAAGTACTACCCACTCTAAACCCCACATGATGTTACGACAAAAAATTAACTTGTAAAAGGCTTGGAGTTATTTCTCACTGAACCTCATTCAGTTTGAGCTTTACCAGAGAATCAGCAGGCCAATGATTTCTTATTTATTATATAGCACTTTACTACCTCTTGTATTGGCACTTTATGCATATTAGGTATTTTAAGGTAATATGAATGATATGTAACTATTCTCATGCTTTTCTGGCATAATCATCACGTCTCTGTTAATAGCATTGTGTGAACAATTATCAGAACTGATTTGTGACAGTTGGCCTTTTAAATGTGATGTTATTGTTGTATTGTCCACTGGCTTCTTACTCTAACCCTGTGGGATTATGTTGTATTTGTTTTCCATTGTTTTGTCCATTTATTATCCTGCTGACTGTAAAACAAAATCCCCTCAATAAAGACATCCTTGATCTTTGATGAAGATTCCATCCTGGTGATATCTACCTGTTACATACCCAATGTAAGATAAATTCAGTTTAGGTATGAATTTATTAACATTTTATTTCTATTAACAATGTATGCCCATTTAACCAGTATAACTAAAGGCAGTTGGAAAACAGGTTTCAGACAGAGGGGCCTAAGATAACATTCAAAGCACATGCTTTCAAGTTTAGGATGACCAGTGACATAAATTCCAAGGTCATAGGGCAGCCTGGGCAGGAGACAGATGAGATAGGGAAACTATCTGTGAGAAGGGAGTGGAGACTCAGAGAAACTTAATTGCCAGGCCAAAAATTACGACTGAAACATGCAAGTCACAGAGAGGCGTATACGTGTGGGGCCCAGGAAGTACCATCAGTGAAGACTGGACTTATAAACCAATTGTGATCACATGTAAAATTTAGAACGCCTTCTCCAGCCGTGGGTGACAGAGCTATTGTGAGCTCTGCATCTCCGGCTGAATCTTGTCCAATCCTAAAACCAGTAAACTCAACTGTATCAAACCAAGTGCTACGTGTGGCGGTCCGTTACTCTGATTTCTTTGTAAACCAACACGAAATTAATTTAAACTTAACACCACCCACATGCAATGGCCAATCTACAGCTGACACGAGACGTCAGGACTCAGGTGGATGTTTCGGGATTATCAGAGTTTATTAAGCCAGGGAATTGGGGAATAGGACACAAACAGGGAGAACTAACGAACAAATTGGAAAACGCTCAGAAGTATAAATCACTAAATTAAAGACTAGAATAGAAAAGAGACTTAACCAAACTACACAGAGTCAAACTCTGGAACAACACAAAAACAAGACAATACTATGAACTAAGATTGCAGAACCGAACTCAGGAAGGCATCTCAGAAGTTTAACTAGAAATACGAAATAACTATACAATAACAGGTGACGTGGAGATCGCAGGAGTGAAACTCAGGGGACTATGATATCGCTGGAATGGAATCCAGGGGACGAGGAGATCGCTGAAGTCGATTACCAGGAGTCGGAATCCTGGGAACGCTGGACGTGTTGGAGGCTGGCTGTATCTTAGTCCATTGAGCGACGGGGCCAGACATGGAAGTGAGGAGTATAAATAGGGGAGAGTCAGGTCTGCAAGATTAGTCATCAGGTGAGTGTGACAGGCACTGGCAGAGGTGTGTGCGTCAACTGTTGAAAAGGGAGGCGTGGCCGGAGCGGAGAGCTCAGTACAGACGTGACAACAGTTCTTGTTTTTAAAGGGCTAAACAGTGGCAGTCATCAGTTTGACCTCACAAAATTTTAATGATGCAGTTCTTATGACTCTGTTGGATTTTGACATTCTTTGAATGTTCACATTTGAATTTTAAATGGGTTTTTGCAGAATAAACCAGGTCCATAGGCCCATATATAGTAGACACTGCAGTCTCAACAAGTAGGTCATGTTAGTGAATACTATTTTAAGTATTTCATGGGCATACCTGGCCTTAGTTTCCCTCAATCATGCTCCTACTCATAATTCTGATTTTAGATGCAGGGACAGTGAGCCAAATCCTTATAGCACTAGAATGACTGCATATGTTGGGAGCCTTTGAACGATGACATTTAACCAACGTTAAATCATTATTATGCTCTGTGTTTTTTCACCCTCAATCAAATTTCAGCCCCCCTTGCTTTAATCTCCACTCTTCACCACACTTTTGGGAATCACTAACATGAGGAGGAGCGATGAGTTAAGGTGTGTCAGAGCCTGATGAAGATAAAGAGTTTGTTCAAAGCAGTAGGGCTGTTACTTCACAGTCTCTGCTCACTCACTCTGTTCAGAAACATTACGTTGTGGAGACAAAGGATCTGTGCAGGTAAGCCTGATCTTTTATTCATGTATATACACACATATATTATATACTGTATATAGTAGCCAAATATATCCATATATAGGCTCGAGGGATCGGCCAATATAGCCCAGGTCAAGCTGTTTAATTAATTCTTAGTTTCAAAATAATAGCAGTTTCTCTAGTCTGATACATTTGAAATTAAATGCATTTAATAATTGTATTTTCGGGACTGGTGGCAGGCCTGATATGGTATTAATAAGTACCATTCTTTGCGTCAAAATAAATAGCAATTGGGTGGTGGGCCTGAGTACCACGGAAATAGGAAAGAGGTTTGATATTTCAGCCCAGAATTTATTGCAATATCATCACGCTGGTGAAGTGTTTCCATATCCAGTTTAGTTGTTCCTGTTTCACAATTAAATCCTACATTCCACGACCAGTCTTGGGTGCGGAAACTGCCTTGACAAATGACGGATGATCAAAGACATAGATCCAAGATAGGGCCCTCATTAGAACCTTATTCGTTACTGATCGCCATGGAAGAGCTATTCATTCTATTCTTAGGTGTTCTGTTGTCCTCTATTGTGTTCTATTGTTATGCTGTTATTTCATTTTTATCAGGGATCTGTGGAATCTTCATAATCTTGATCTATGGCAGAAAGACTTCCTTTGGCAGAAAGGTGGGGAAATCCTTTATACTTTAAATAAGGCTGTATTGTCTTTTCAAAGAATATGTACTTTGGTATATTTAGTCTGATCTCTGGAATTACTTGGAAGTTGACCAATTGATTTGGCCACAATGTTGGTGGTGGTTTAATGGTGTGTGATATGATGGTTGAATGCATGTCTTTAGTCTTAGAACCCAATTTAATTGTGCTTGTGTGTCTGTTTAAGGCGGGTAAAGTGGGAACAGGAATACAAAAGTAATGCAGTTAAGTTCATCACCAAAGCATCTAACCTGTTGAAGGAACATCCAGGCTTACAACAACTTTTCGACGAGGTATATTGAGTACAATTTGCACACAGACAACCAAAACACGGACAAGCCTACAAAAAAAGTAGAAAAATGCTTTTCACCAAAAAGGCTCACATTGCTCTTTCTTCATTAATTGTTTAAAGTAGTCAAACTGTCAGGCTTTTCCCGGGGATTGAACCCGCAACACTGGATGTGGGGAACCAGCGCTTAGCCCAGTGTGCTAATGAGAGGACCCAATGGCAGGATGAGGTTCACAATGGTTCTTTTATTGAGAAACAAGGATGCTTCAACAGCGAGAAACAAACACACAGAAGATAATCCAAACTCAGGAGATAATCCAAAAGCACAGAGGATATGAACAGGGCCATCAACTAAAGGAGCTACTAAAAGGGTAGCTATCAGGAGTAACTAAGTCCTAGCAGCGCAACACAAAAGCGACTTGAGAGCCGCAGGAGATACACACCTCAAACTCGCGCTAGACAAAGACATGAAACACTAACGAGCCGATGAGGGCCACAGAGATTAGCCAGGAATGTATACCCTAGCTAATAGAGGGAAGTGACAATCACAAGAACACGACAGGTGAGAGCACACGATGGGGAACAGGTGAGAACACAAATCACAATGGGGAACAGGTGAGGGCACACAAAGACAACAAAGGCACATGTGGACACAAATGAGTTCATGATGTCCCTTTGGCCACCAGAGACCGCCAATGTGCCAAATAGTTGCCCGAAGTCGTGACACAAATGTTGGGGGGGTTTGAGTTTGAGTACTGGCTAAGGTTCAGCTATTGCCCTTATTTAAATGTTTGACTGAAATCCATCAATGGAGAAAATAATCAGTAATTTGAAAAGCACTGACATGAGGTTCTGTCCCCTAGATGCTGCACAGTGTCTTGTTTTTGGGGCACATCAATAGACTCCTGAAAAGTCCTGAAGACACCCTGGGTGAAGTCATGTGTCAGCTCTTGAGAGGGGCTGGTTTTGATAGAGCACTGACAGAGTATCAGAGCAAATTACCTGCCAGAACACCTTTCTCTTTTCTGCTGGATATGGTCAGTGTTTTTTGTACGACAAAAAAACACAATCTCTTTATTCATGTGGGTATTTCTGCTTTTGTGTATGTGTGTGTAATGTGTGTGTGTGCGATTGTAGAAAAGAATACAAGTTTTGACATATCTAATTGCACTGAGTTATGCATGATATACAACATACATATACTCAAAGTTACAATTTTGTACTTAATTTAATTCACCACAGGTTGTAAGAATTCATGGCCAACAGAATATGGAACAAGTAAAGGAAGAACTGAAAAGCATCATCAACACCTTAGACGTGAAGGGGAGTGAGAAGCTTATTGGCACAACCATATGCATCACTTCTGATCTGAGATCTAACGAGATCTTGACTTATGGGGCTTCCCTTTCTCAGACCTATTCTGGGAATAAAAAAATAATTCTGGCCGTGTCCTGTTTGCACACATGGCATCGTCTAGTGTCGTATGCTGTAATGTGCCAAACCCAAGGTGAAGTCAGGGATTATAGAATTAATCTCCGAATCGTATCTGCTAGCTGCACTGCATACAATGTCAAGGACTTGACAGTAACACCTCCTTGTCATTTTTGCCAAAAGATGTTCTCCCTTGAAGGAAATGCCTCAATTGATGGTGCCAGGCATCTCCCAGGCAACTGTGCTGAGCCTGAGGCCATAAGCAAACTGCTACAGATCAGAAATATCAACATTCATCATGATTACGACTTTTGCATGCATTTTAATCGGTTGAAAGATCAAACAAATCATGAACTCCTGAAAAAACTGGTGGAAAGCTTGTATAGAAGTCCTTTGTTTCCAGAATCAATATACGAGCCCTTATTCCCATAGAAGGTACAAGGGCAGTACAGTCAGGCGTACAGATTAATAATGTGATGAATAGCAGCTAACGATAGGGTTTGACTGCTTATAGACCTGGAGTTCAGATGCAGTATATTTTTTATTTGCCTCATTTAATTAAAGGTAGAGTCTGCCATTTTATTCCAGTATACTTTTTATTAAAGTCAGTGAATGGGTCCTCATGGTCCTCTACGATCATTCTGTGTGTAAACTAAACAAATAAACAAACAAACTCTTGACAATTAGTTCCAGTTTTTGAGAATCGGGCATGGCTATGTTAGTGACATATATGTGATAATTGTAAACCCTGCACTGCACATGTGTGCAAACCTATATAATAAAGATGGAGGGTAAACACTGTCTCATCCTATATAATAAAGTAGGAGGGTAATCACTGGCTCATCCTGTGTGTTTGTGTCTTCATTCCATCTCACTATAAGTATTTAATCTCTTGCTATACTTTCTCATGGCTTCATCAAAGCCCCAGTGTTACCCTGCCTCCTCCCTGCCTCCTCCCTCTTCTCCCCGCGTGTCTCCCCTCTTCTCCCCAGCAGCGGTGCTCCTATCTGGGCTTCACTCTGCAGTTCTGCCCCCTCCTGGTGTGGAGGAGGAGGAGCCTCTGCTGGGCCAGGAAGGAGGGAGTCTGAGAGGGGAGGGATGAGATAGCGCCCCCTCCTGGAGAGAGAGGGAGAGACAGAGTCTGACACAGACAGGGAGGAGGAGGGAGAGAAAGACAGGGGGATGATGGGGAGAGGAAAGTTAAAGAGAGAGAGAGAAACAACGACTATAAGGCATGAGTGCCTCTGGTCAGATGTAAGACACAGAA
Organism: Clupea harengus; assembly: GCF_900700415.2. Classification (NCBI taxonomy): domain Eukaryota; kingdom Metazoa; phylum Chordata; class Actinopteri; order Clupeiformes; family Clupeidae; genus Clupea; species Clupea harengus. The sequence continues at coordinate 31,294 of NW_024879658.1, read as the reverse complement.
CATGAACAAGGGAGTGGGTTCTGGCAAACTGTAGGCGCTTTAGTTTGTTGTTGATTGACAGCAGAGGCTTTTTTTCTGGCAACCCTCCCAAACAACTTGTGGTGATATATGGTAGTTTCGGAGGCTTTCTGACCCCAAGACTCTACTAACTTCTGAAATTCTCCAGCTCTGATCCTTGGAGATTATTTTGCCAGTCAAACCACCCTCCTCACGGTGCGTGGGGTCAATGTACACACGTCCTCTTCCAGGCTGATTCTTAACATCTCCTGTCGCTTTAAACTTCTTAATTATTGCCATGATAGTGGAAATGGGTATTTTCAACTATTTAGAGATTTTCTTATGTCCATTTCCTGATTTGTGCAGCTCAACAACTTTTCGACGCACATGTTCACTGTGTTCTTGGGTCGTTCCCATAGTGATGAATGACTAAGGGAATTTGGCCTGTGTCACCTCATATTTATAGCCCAGTGAAACAGCAAGTCATGGTTGACCACTTAAGAGTTCCTAATCAAACAGGTGAACTTAAAAATGTAAAACTTGACTGTAAATATACTTCAGTTAGATATTAATTATAAGATTTACTAGGGGTGCCAATAATTGTGGCACACATGTTTTGGAGAAAAATATTTATTTAATGTCAACATTTTTTTCTTTTTTTTAATAATTTTATTTCAATGAAAAGGTAAGATTTTTGTGAATAAATGAGTGAAAGACCAAGAGGATAAACAGCAAAGACATTTTTCCGTAGCCTGTTTTGCTCATGTTCACTAAGGGTGCCAATAATTCTGGAAGGCACTGTACATAGTGCATATCCTGGATGGCTAGTGGGAAAGACACAAGTGTTTATCTGTCCTTCACACGAACAGATGCTATCAAAATTAATTTGAGGATGGTACCAAACTAGTTGCTTATACAACCATACCTTAAAAAGTGTAAAATGGTTGCATAGTCTGGCTTTCAAGAACACCCCTTATCCCAACTTATCCCCACTTCGAGTGATATATAATTATAAAAACAAACAAGGCTGACTTCAGTCAGTTCTTTTTTTGCCACAAGCGGCACACTGCAACACACTCGTGTATTTTATGGAGGCGACACAGGACACACACACACAAACACACGCAGGCCTGAGGTCGCTGTGAAATGTACGCTCTGCATTTGACCCATCCCGGACCATCCTTCCTCCAGGACCCTCGGGCAGCTTCTCAGCGCCCGGGGACCAAGTGAACCGTCCGTCTCAGTCACGGACGGACAGGAGAATGTTCTGTTTTTGGATGTTTTTCCTGTTGGGGTTCTTATTGGAGGAAACCCCTTGTGAACACGGGGAGAACATGCAAAGTCCACACAGAAAGGCCCGGGAGATAGCCCACCTGAGCACTGAAGGTCTGGGCAGGACCTGCCCCCCAGAGCCAACAGCACCCCATGTGGGAATCAAACCCATGACCTTCTTGCTGTGAGGCGGCAGTGCAAGCACCTGAGCCACCGTGCCACAAACAAAATGTGGACTTACAAACTATGAATTACTACATCCTATTCCTGAGATATAAAACTATAGGGTAAAACATTACAAAAGCATTGCATTCTTATTAGTGAAGCTAATTTATGAATTATAATAAGTGAATTAATCCAGCAATTAAAGTTCTATCAGATCTGTTATATCGTAATACTAATATGAATTAATAAGCATTATAACCTTAACACACTCCAATCTCAAACAGAATGTTTCACCTTATTTGTCAAGTTTAAGTCTCTACACATACTCGACACATACAGTGGACCAATCTCAGTTTGAGTCTATTTCATCACCCAACTCTACACATACAGTGGGTCAATCTCAGTTTGAGTCTATTTCATCACCCAACTCTACACATACAGTTTGAGTCTATTTAATCACCCATCTCTACACATACAGTGGGTCAATCTCAGTTTGTGTCCATTTCTCACTCTGCCTGTAGATGGAGACAAAGGCTTAGGGCTGTCAGTGTCCCGTAAAGACACACATACTTGAAGTTCTCAGGGAATATTACATGTATATCAGAAACCTTGTGTTCAAAATGCCTAGTATATTTTCCTTCTAAAATGAATTTTATGAGCTGCAGATCTATTGTCACTTTTGAATGAATTTGTTGAATAATTTGTTGAATCCTCCTACTATGCTAAATATGTCCAGAACATATTAGTATTAGATAATTCAACCTCAGGATCTTCAATGGAGATCTGCCTGGTCAAGTGACAGCTTATTTTGTGCAGTGATTTTTATGATAACTCAAGTGGAACGATGCACATGCCTCTTTAATGTGGACTGGTTTACTCAAAAATTATGACAAATAGCTGTGGCATGTTGCTTTGGATAAAAGTGTTGGTAACACTTTATAATAACTACACATAATTCATCATTTATTAAGCATTTGTTACCTAGGTAATGGTTAGGTAATGGTTTGTTCACCATTAGTTATTTATTGTTCAAACATAATTTATCATTTATCATTAGTAAACCATTTGTTGACACCCTAACCCTAAACCATTTATAACTGTGTGAACAAATGCTTTACTAATGATACATTTTGTATGAACAATAAATAACTAATGGTGAACAAACCGTTAACTAATAGGTAACAAATGCTTAATAATTGATGAATTGTGTGTAGTTATTATAAAGTGTTACCAAAGTGTCTGCTAAATACCTGGTGTTCAGAATGTTGCCATTCCCAGCGGTGTCCAGCTGTGCACCCCCGTTGTGCAGGCCACCCACAATACTTGGGGACACAGAAAGGTCACCCAATATTGTGTTCCCAGAGTTCCATGGGCTGTGCATAGTGTTCATATCTAATAATATTCATATTAAAGGCAGGCTAATCATATTTGTATCCTGTATTAATTCACCTTGGTGTTATTATCATCCTTGATTTGTGTTACTGTTACTGTGCACAATTATTCACATCTTCATTTCCTTGTTATTTATATCTTTATAGAAACTACACTTCACTGTTCACTGTCATCACGGGTCTCATGTCTTCTGAACGTGATGATCATATGTCATGAGTGTGGCATCCATCTGTTCTTATCGGACAACTGCTGGCGATTGTCACCTACAATGAACACAGGAATTTGACGAAATGAAACAGAGCATTGAAAAAAGAATAGCAAAATATGGCATTTATCTTTCTGCTTCCATCCGAGATGCACACACCCTTTCCCTATTCAAATCAAATTAAAACAACATACCTTTTCAGGACATAACCTTTTTAGGGTGCGTGCTAGAACAAATGTGACAATGGCACAGGTAAAAGAGTCTTATGTTTAGCCAGGTAGCGATTAGAAATTATATTTAATTGAAATACAATTAAAATAGCAAGGTCGGGACAAAACCTAGTGAGACTTCCTCTCCTGTTGTCCCTCCCTACACTGTTCCATCTCTCAGCCTGAACAATAATCTTTTTTCCATCCCACTATGACTCTAAAGGGTTTCAGTCCTGTCCCCACAGCTGTTCTTTCCTCTGCATGCAGATCTGATGATCTTGTTGATTGTGCATGTTAACTCAGTTGTCAGTTTAATAACATCCTGCAGTTTAAACAATATAGCTCTTGTGTATGGAAGCTATGGAACTGATTTATACAAATAATTGCTTGCGTTTATTGGCACAAACTGTAAATGTCTAACATTGACAACACTATTCAGCCACCCCTGTACGCCCTGCATAAGTGGGCAGATAGACAACTCCTCCTCCAATCACCACACTGAAGAGGGTGCTTAGTTCAACTCCTCCTCCAATCATCACGCTGAAGAGGGTGCTTAGTTCAACTCCTCCTCCAATCATCACGCTGAAGAGGGTGCTTAGTTCAACTCCTCCTCCAATCATCACGCTGAAGAGGTTCAACGCTGCTTAGTTCAACTCTGTTTAATGTTGACTGGAAGTAGGGAAAACTACAAGAAATACAACATGTATATGAACTTCAATACGTCAATAAAAATGAATATACAATTATATCTCAGTGTTAAGTGTGTCAATGCTATGCAATTTCTAGCGTACACCTTATCATTCATCGACTTAGACTATCACCGCAGGTACTGAACCAGATAGCAATCGCTACACATACAATTACCTAATTTAGCTTCACTGAGTTTCTCCTTAGATCTTGATACACAAACACATTCAGTATTCCAACAGTACGTTTGTGTTTTGCTACTTACACTGCAACTGCTGGTGGGCCTACAATTCATTTGCTTCCTAATCAAAATTGAGGCGATCTGTAATGTTTCTCTTGATGAAGTTGAACCGAATCATGCAGACCTTTCCTCTTGGTGTATGACGTCATTATATTTTAAAGCTTGATATTATATCTTATTGAGATGTACAAAGAAGCCTTAGGTTAGCGTGAGTGTGACATCTGAGGTGGTTTTAGATTTCATGACCTGACAAGATTCAGAATGTGTTCTTGAACAACAGCTTGATTTAGATTTCAAAATCATGGTATGCTGTAGGGATGCAATGGTTCAGCGGGCCCATGGCACTGTGTGAAAAGAGGTGTGTCCAGGAGTTTTAGGAAAAAATGTCCTCATTTACGCACATACACATCTCTCACCTGTGAGTCTGTGCAGAGTTTTCCCCTCTCTCTCTTTAGCATGCAGCCGCGCATACCGGCACACACACACAGATGCACGCTCTCATGCTCTCACGCACACACACACACACACACACACACACACACACACACACGCGCGCTCTCACGCACACCTTCCCTCACATACTTGACAACCTCACTACCTCCTATTCCCAACTCCACTGTGTGCCTTGATTATTGTTTTATACTTGGTTGTCTACTGATCATGCCAGATCAGTATTAGTTAATAATTACTGTTTGTTACTTTTAATATTTTTTTTTATTTATAACTAAACATTTGACTTGTCATTTGTCTGTTATTGTTATAATATCCACTGAAATCCATCCTCTCCAAACAAAGTACTCTGAGTGCCTTCACTTTACCTGGTTGTTCCATGAGTGTTATAGACCTGTTGTGTAATTCTAATACGTTAGTATTTTGATACCAACAAAGACTGTAACACAGTGTTACAACTACAGTTTCCCCTTTATTTTGGCAGTTTAATTATAAATTATTAAATACTAAAATGAATGACTATTACATTGTATGAGACTGATTTAATGAGACTGATATAATTACCCTGTTGTGTAGAACAGTGTAGAATGTTGAATATACACAACTCGGAAGAGTTATGTGTGTCAAGGGAACCCTGAAAACTCAACCGGTGTTTACGAGACTGGTGGACCCAACCTGGGAACAAGACAACACAAAATATGAAGCAGTTAAACAGATTTTTGTAATGTGTGTTATTGTCTCATGAGTCATGCCAGGAGCTCAGCCTATCATTGAGAGGGAACCTCAGAGGTTGTATTCGTCGTAGCTCGTTAATCGGTTCAGCGAGCTAATTTTCAGGCTAAGATAAAAAAACGCCCCTCTTTTTGGTTCGTGGAAGCAACTTTCGATAAATCACCATAGTTACATATCAATTAGCACTAACCTGCTCCAGCGCAGGCTAACTTAAGTGTAGCTGGATAAGCTTGCCACACCACCGGAAAAAGGAGGGATCCCATTGACCAAGGAGCCATATTAGATAGTTAGATTAGCGTAGGGAGAGAGTTCTTTGGGATCGCCAAGATCCATTATTCCATCATGATGAGTTTTTGTATGAGCGCTACCGATTCAGCCGACAAGGAATAATTAATTTGCAAGACCTTCTCGAGTCATTTATTGCAAACACCACAGTCGAACATTGACTGTCTTGCGCTTTTTTGCGAGTGGTACATTTTTGTAGTGTTGGCGATGCGGAGAACAAAGTACTCAAAATTGTATGACAGTGTTATTAGTACACCATAGCATATCATTATTGTAGAAAATGATTAAGGTGGACTCATGATAAGAATAGAGAGAAATACACACAATTTATTTTCACTTTTTATTCAAAGCGACGTACAAGGAAATGTAAAACTACACCGAGGTAGGAGGTGAGGGAATCGTACTAGCAACCTTGCAGTTACTAACCGGTAGCGGTATCCTCTGTACCAGTTCACACTTGCCGTAATGTATTCATACATAGATATCAACGTATACACATCCCAACACACCGCTTCGTGTCTTGCTCTCAGAGTGGTGGCGGTGTTGAATTTTGCCATGATTATGGTCTTGTATTCTTCATAAGTGTTCATGTTCATCTCCTGCTTGCCAGAGGAGAAAAAAGAGCCCTTTTCTTTGAGTATAGAACCATTATACCATTAGAAAATAATTTTTTGGGTGATCGACCTTTCCTGCCTTTTTGAAGTAGGACGTGCACAGGCAATTGCCCTGATAAGTTTAGCCTGGTTGAAATTGATTGTGATTGAAAATGATTGAAAATGATTGATTGAAAATGATTTGGATGCGGATCAGCCGTTGACGACCCGATATTTGCTCTTCTCAATAAGCTCGCTAATCTTAACGGGCTAAAAGGACAATTGATTAACTTAGCTTCAGCCCTTACGACGAACGGGGCCCTGACCTTTTTGACAGCAAATGTGTTTTTGTGGTAAATTTGTGGTAAGATTTTACACGGAATGATTTCCATACACCTACACCAGTCGTTCTCAAAGTGTGGTCCGCGGACCACTGGTGGTCCGCAAGTGCCCCGTAGTGGTCCGCGACGGCCACAAGTTAATTATTGCGACATTTCTAACATACAACTCAGAACGAAGAGAACACAGTCAGTAGAAGCCTAATCTATTAAAGAGTAGCCTAATCTATTAAGAAGGTCATGGATCGGTGGCTTGAGACAGGGACAATGAAAAGAAAATTAAATGAGAATGCCTCTGACACAGACAAGGAGAAGGGTCACTCCCGCCGCGGAGCTGCATTCAAACAGCATTTTTTTTCTCCCGCTGCGGAGACAGCAAGATGATAACTTTATTCTGTGTTGTGTGACGTTGGATAATGACAACTCATAATTATGAAAAGTTGACTACTAGGATGGCTATATTAATGCCAGTCGGCTAGGCTACGGTTGGTAGTGAATTACTGCGGTCGCTTGGTCGGTATGCGCATTGTAACGGATCCCCGTATAGTGGCATAAAACTTACTGCTGGTGAAATTACTCTTTTATTTTCTTCTTTCTTCTTTATACATTCAATAAACTGGCAAACTATCACCACCGTAAGAGCTTTGGCCTCATACGTGTCCATTAAACCATTAAACTTTTCAAATGTATGCATGTGCATCCGTCCGTAACTAAATCTGTAGCCGTACTGAGAAGTTCACATTAACACATAACACAAATCTGCGATACCTTTTTTACCTTGTCAAAATAAAAGTCCTAATTATCTATAAGAGATAAGGTGGCATAAAACCTCAATACATTCTTCAAACAATACATTATAATTTAGGCACACATCAAAGATCAATAAGGCAAATCCAAAGTAGGCAATCAACCCAAAATAATAGCCCTTATATGGGGTTATTTACACACATCATTGTGTTTATTGGTGTTTAGTGATACATTGGCGTGTCTGAGTGTTGTAAGAGAAAAATGAGTTTATTGTTGTCACCAATGTGTAGTCATCAACAAGCAGTCAGTTGAAGCTCAATGTCAAGCAATTTAGATCAGAACAGTAAACAGAGTATTAACTAAGTGAAGGAAAGAGGCCTATACCCTGAGGTGCCGCCGCTGGTGTGACATTGACAGGGCCAGCACGAGCCAGCAGTGACAGTGGTCGTAAACTACAATCACATAGGGCAGAAAGATCACCACGGGACATGAACGAGATAAGATTAATAGCTGAACCGTGAGAATTGGACTTTTCACACTGAGACCTCATTGTTAAGGAGTTAGTTAGAAACAGCTCCTCAGGGGATTCATGCTTAAGCAACATTGTGGCAACTAAGGGTTAAAAGGAGGATCTGTGTACCATGATATCAGAATGCATTCTCCAGTTGTGGGTGACGGAGCTCTTGTGTGAACTCACCTAAGACTGATCTTGTACTCTTTTAAAACTCAGTAAACTCAACTCAAACTTATTGCTCTGTGTGGCGGTCCTTACTTTGATTCTCTGCAACGAACACGTAGATAAAAGTTTAATTTAACAGCTGGTGAAACCCGACGTGCAGAGGTCAAAGCGGGGCCTGCCTGGCTAACCGGTGGAGCTGATCTCCAGGGAAGCTTCCGTGTGGTCCGTTGGTGACAGACAAAGAGCTCGAGCACTACTAACAGGTGAGGACAAACCTTTTTAATTAAATTGTCCATAGTTTAGATATAGTCATCATAATTTAGTCTTTGTCTGTCATCTGTGAACCCATGGGCGTGGCAGCAGGGGTTGGCTGGTTTTGAAAGTGAACAAGGGAACTGCTATTTTAGGATTTAGGATTGAAAATTGAATTGAAATTGTCTTGTGGCTAAGCCCCGAGCGGCCTATGCGCTGAAAACGTGAAAGAGACGAATTAGGATTTTAACCTGGGTATTTGAGGCCTGAGCAAAAGCGTCCGAGGCCTCGGCTGGCTGGGTAGCTGATGAGCGATCACTGATTAAGCCTATCACGGGCTGTTTAGCCGTTCTTAGTCCATAACTGGCTGCGGGCGTTTTTGAGACAGGGAGTCCGAGGTCCAATCACTGGAAGACTAGGACATAGGAGTCTACGATCAGTTGTGCCAGAGCAGGCTGGGATAAGCACGAGAAGGTTCGGGGCCAGTTGCCAGTGAGGGCAATTTGGGAGGAACTCCAAAAGGTGACTGAAGAATCAGGTGCCTGGGGAAGCAAGCTGAAAGATTCTCCTAGATCTGGCAGAATAGGGTTGTTTCGACTAATTAGCGTAATTGTGAAGTATCGCGCTTGCAGAGATCAAGCGGGCAGTTAGAACTGAAATAAAGGCGTTGCACATTTGTCAGGATACAAGTGGCTGCGTGTGCGTTTGGGCTGCATGAGGCAGTTGTGTATGGGTAGTCGCATCACTGATTCAGAGAAACATGGCGCTTACGTGTGTTTCAGTGGAGAACAAAAAAGAGAGAGTGACAATAATATTATTGTCGTGTTGCAGTTGTGTGGCGTATGTACATGAAGTAAGGAAATAATAAGTAATAAAATTACACACGACTGGGAGTCTGGGCTGGCACGTTCGGAGGATTAAGGAATCCTTGGCTCGTGTGGACTTTGCGGTCCGACGAGTCTAACGGACTGGTGGCTCACTCAAACTCACTCATTGTGTTTCAGTAGCTTTGTTTGCGGGTCATAACGTGCTGAAAAGTTACGGCTGGTTCCTGCAAGACCCTCATGAAGGTCCCTAACAAATGGTGGTTAAGCAGCTGTAATAATTAAGCACGTGACAAGCGAAACAAGACTATTTTTCTAGCAAATCAAATAAAAAAAAAATAAATAAAAAAAAGACAGGAGAAGGTCTTATTGGATATAAAAGACCTTAATTGGATATAAAAGACCTTAAACTAATAAGTCTTATTGGATATAAAGACCTGGAAATTGTGCTAGATCGATTTAGCAGCACATTGGTGGGGAAGGATAACACAAATATCCTCCCCAGTTCAATTTGTGGATGAATGCAAGTATGGTTTGTGGACCAGAAAGAGAGGGGGATGACAGGATAATTGGGCCATTCACTAACTGGTGGACTGGCACCTTGATAAGTCTAGAAAGAGGAGCTGAAATAGTGAAAAAACGCGTTACTATCTCCGGGGTGGGCAACGAGTTCGTGAGACACTTTTATCCTGATAAGGCAGAGAAATAAGAAGGGTATATGATAATGATGACAATACTGCTTAAATAACATAATACAAGTGCAGCTCGATTTGAGGATAAGGATTTTTGGTCTTATCAGCCGGAAATCTTTATTCAATAATCGAATTGCCTAGAGGGCCGCAGGGGTAGGGGAGCGGAGTTAAGATGTATGTTTACCGACACGGGACACATGGGGAAAATGATAAAAGGAGTTGAAGAAGTGCCACATCCCTCAAAGGGAGCGGATAAGTGCACTAAGGAATTTAGGATGAGTGCAAAGCATTAATTAAACTTAGTCGAAGTTGGAAGAGCAATGAGAGCCTGTATACTCTAAACTGATAAAGTTAGGGGGAAACACCATAGTGTATATAAAATAATAAGGGTATAGGGGGTAAATTCTCTATTCTCCTCTATAAGACGGACAGAGACGGAGAAAGACAGGATCCTGAGGGTGTGGGCTGTTTGCTCATTTATGCTCTGACACACACAAGGAAAGAAAGAGAGAACGTACATGGAGGAGAAGGAGGGGTGAAGAAAAGGAAAAAGCCCAGAAGCTTTTAAGAAATCTAATTCACTCATTACTTTTGAGTACGTCTTTGCGCACACGCCTGTATTGAGACTAATGAAAAGAAAATTCTTGATACATAAAACTGTAGTTGATACGTAGTACCCGTTAATACATAGTGTTGTGAGATGTGGAGTAAAAGATGCCTTTGAATCAGAACCAACCACGTGGTTAAAAGAGATAGTCATATTGTATTAAGTCATACGCGAATGGGGGCCAGTACGGGTACTGATACTGCATAATTGGGAAAAGTAGACAATAGACTGAAGTGGACTGAACTAAAAAAAAAAAAAGAGGGAGTGAACTGAGACGTGAAACAGTCATATGAAATGGCGAACTAGCGTTCCCGAGTTAGATAATTTTAAATATAGAATGTTGCTTTTTCCCAAGTGATAGGATGTTCTGAGAGAGACACACACACATGGTTCACACGCTATACTCCCTGCGCTGAAGAAGGAGAAAGGAGGGGGGCCACACGCCCACCCTGACACATACCTTTGCACACACTTTTCGCACACACTTTAGATTACACACACTTTACACACCATTATTTAGCACCCAGAAAAAGTAGTGGGCAGAGGCAAACCTCTGTCTACCTTGACCCCTGTAGTAAGAAATGATTTGGCCGGATGATTAACTTGATATCCCAGCAGGTACGGACTGGGGCGGAGACAGAAGACCAAGGCTGTTTGAAAATACTTCCAGTGATCATAGGAGATCAGGTATCAACTGGTATCATTTCTTGCACTGTGCACTGGCTAAAACTAAGAAACATGAGTCGGACTAACCTGTGGGAGCAGTGGGAGGTGCCATGCTGATAGCTCCTCGCACAATAGAGAGAGCAGTCAATGGAAAAGATGAGAGCCCAGGTGCACCACCTGAGTGGCAGGCAAAACAAATAGAAACCCTCCCGGTCGAGACACTAAAGGGAATAGGAAGTGTACTAGAGGGAATAGGAGATAGAGTAGAAAAGGAGGGGCTATGTATCTCTCTCACAGACAGTGAGGAGAAGGAGGGAGATGCAGAGGAGCCCATAGACTGTGGTAACACCATAGAGTGGAGCAAGGTAGAATGGACTGAGCCAGAGGGCCCTTATACTCCTAATTGTCCAATAGGCAACCACTACTGTAAGCATGGCTATGGAGATGGAGCAGGGTGGATGTGTTGGAAGTGGTTAGAAACATACCAGAAAGAAATGGGAAGATTGTATGAGGAAGCACGATTGGTGAATGATGATTGGGCTCAAGTGGTGGGTGAGCCTGATGATTTTGAAGAGATGCTGCTTCCTAAAGGCAGAGACCCCACACCGGATCCTGAAGTGCTGACTGAAATGTTAAGTCAGCATGAAACAACATTGAAGGAAATGTTTAACCTTGGAGGGAAGGAGGTGGATGTCAATTTCTTTCAGGATGAGACGGAGGGGAGAAAGAAGGAACTGAATGCGGCTGTGCAGAGTGCACAGTCCGACTGGTTCGCAATCATGGAACATTTCTACTGGCGTGAACCACAGATGAGAGAGATGGAAGCATGGGAGAGTAGGGAGAAGCACAAGCGTAAAAAACGTAAAAGGCAGCATTAGCCGACAGGGAATGAAAGTGTGTATGAATGAAGGCGTTGGCTTAACTGTGCTGGCTATTTGTCTCATGTGCTAGGATTTTAGTGCAGGAGTGCATAATGTGCCTATGATCTTTTGTCCCTTATCTTTCTGTCTCTCATTTTTCCCTCATATAATCGCATTGGTTAGGTCAATTGTACCTATGATCTTTTGTCCCTTATCTTTCTGTCTCTCATTTTTCCAACATATAATCGTATTTTTTAATCATACATAAAGGAATGCATAGTTAAATGTATTACATAGTTAATTTGTTTTTTTTAAGTAAATACCTGTATTATAAGAGGTCTTACTTACTATATAGACAATGATTAAAGGAAGTGCATAATTTAAACTTTCAGTTGATGTAGCATGGGCCTTATAGGGTCAAATACATACTGTAGTATTGCATGGTACCGTGTGTACAATATACCCAATTGAATTTTTTATTTTTCATAAGAATAGTTGTTTAGACACTAAAAGGTTGCGCTCTGAGGGCAGACCTCAAGTGAAAAGCGCGAGCGGTTCTACCAAAGCTATGGTAAATCGATACCTGAAAGGGGCAGGTATCCCCGCGACAGAGTAGCGCCTGGAGGTGTATTATGCTTTTGCTGTGCTAGAATGCGAAAGGAGGGTGTTTTGATATTATTGTGTAAAGTAATTAAGAAACCACCCCAAAAATGTAACCTTGCTTTTTAGTGCTTGTGTGAGTGTGTTGTTGACCGCATAAATGAGGTCAAAGGAGGGATTGTAAGAGAAAAATGAGTTTATTGTTGTCACCAATGTGTAGTCATCAACAAGCAGTCAGTTGAAGCTCAATGTCAAGCAATTTAGATCAGAACAGTAAACAGAGTATTAACTAAGTGAAGGAAAGAGGCCTATACCCTGAGGTGCCGCCGCTGGTGTGACATTGACAGGGCCAGCACGAGCCAGCAGTGACAGTGGTCGTAAACTACAATCACATAGGGCAGAAAGATCACCACGGGACATGAACGAGATAAGATTAATAGCTGAACCGTGAGAATTGGACTTTTCACACTGAGACCTCATTGTTAAGGAGTTAGTTAGAAACAGCTCCTCAGGGGATTCATGCTTAAGCAACATTGTGGCAACTAAGGGTTAAAAGGAGGATCTGTGTACCATGATATCAGAATGCATTCTCCAGTTGTGGGTGACGGAGCTCTTGTGTGAACTCACCTAAGACTGATCTTGTACTCTTTTAAAACTCAGTAAACTCAACTCAAACTTATTGCTCTGTGTGGCGGTCCTTACTTTGATTCTCTGCAACGAACACGTAGATAAAAGTTTAATTTAACAGCGTGTGATGGGAGTATCAGGCTGTGAGCGAACTATAGTTTGTAACTTAACCAAGTCACGCATGGAGCAGGGTTCCAGATGCTTTGACTAGCGCATTGTCATATCTATAACTAGCCTACCGATAAAAAAAAGGAGTGCCAGGTCTGGGTAGGAGGCCTGTTGTTCCGGGGATATACTATTTAGTTAGATGGTCCGCGAGTTTTTTTTTACTGGCTAAGTGGTCCTTGGTCTGAAAAAGTTTGAGAAACACTGACCTACACCCATATTCACTGAATGTTATCTTTCTCTTGAACTCTGACATTACGTTGAAACCAGAAAAGCCAGTTAAAGGACAAATGCAACTTTTGACAAATTCAGCCATTTTTCTCCTCATGGTCGAGGAGGAGACAAGAGTTATTAGTGTGCTGACGTTATCTGCAAATATTTACATAAGTGTAAATTAATTTCCTCTCAGATCGAATCCCCCTTTATGCAGACCAGAGTAAGTTATTTCATTCATGTCAATGGGAATATAGAGATTTCATGAAATATGATAACTGTTTGTCCCCCTGTGTACATACATGTTGGACACTTTGTCATGATTCCAAAACCCTTCTGACTTATTTGAACATTTCTGGATTTTCTACTTTAATGAAAAACAAGTTTGTTTCAGGCTGGCCCTTAGCTGTCTCAAGTCTGCTTGTAGACATTCCATCAAGATCTTGGCAAAACAAATACCACAGATAAGGGTTGCTGTTTGTTTTGGGAATGCAGGAGATTGTCGTGGATAAGGGTTCTTCTTTGTTTTGGTATGTTTTAGTCCGTAGCGCGACGAGGTCAGACAGGGAAGTGAGGAGTATAAGTAGTGACGTGTCAGGCATGCGAGAATAGTGGATATGCGAGAATCAGGAGATTGGGGCTGAGGATGTCAGTGTGCAGAGGTGTGTGAGTTGAATTCAAAAAGAAGGGCGTGGCCAGAGCTGGGTCCAGCCCAGATGTCACAGAAAAGAGCTGTAACGAACCTGACGAGCTAGATGTTTTAAAATATTTCACAGTCTATGCTCACTTATTTAGCAGACACTTTGGTGCCATTCCCAGCGGTGTCCAGCTGTGCACCCCCGCAGGCCACGCACGATACTTGGGGACACAGAGAGGTCACCCAATCTTGTGTTCCCAGAGTTCCATGTGCTGTGCATGGTGTTCATATCTAATAATATTCATACTAAATGCAGGCTCCTCATATTTGTTATTCATTGTAATCAATCAGCCAATCCTGTATTAATTCACCTTGGCGTTATTATCATCCTTGATTTGTGATGCTGTTACTGTGCGCAATTATTCACATCTTCATTTCCTTGTTATTTATATCATTATATAAACTACACTTCACTGTTCACTGTCATCATGGGTATCATGTATTCTGAACGTGATGATCATGAGTGTGGCATCCATCTGTTCTTATCGGACAACCTCTGGCGATGGTCACCTACTAGAACAGCCCTTGACGTCACTCCAGTCATAGGCGCACTTCAGGGTTTAAGAAGATCCACCTGGCCTATCATTTCATTTGGCAAATGTACAATGAACACAGGAATTTGACCAAGTGAAATAGAACATTGAAAAAAGAATATGGCATCCCCCCCCCCCACCACCCCATTCCTGTGGAATTATCTTCCTGCTTCCTTCCTGATGCACACACTCTTTCCATAATCAAATCAAAACAAACGAACGACATTCCTTTTCAGGACATAACCTTTTTGGTGGTGTGCTTTATCTTCCTGATGCACACACCCTTTCCCTAATCAAATCATGAAGACATTAAATAACCATGAATATATATATCACATCAGTCATGTTCAGTGTGATATATAGCCACCAACTCTCCAACTACAAGAAATACATATGAACTTCACGTCAATAAAAAATGAATATAAAAATGATATTTCAAGTGTGTCAACATTATGCAATTTCTAGCGTACACCTTGTGATTCATCAACTAAGGCTAATCACTGCAGGTACTGAACCGGTTTAGCCAGATAGCAATAGCTACACATACAGTTACATCATTTAGCTTCACTGGGTTTCGCAAAAGAGCTTGATACACAAACACACTCAGTGTTCAAACAGTATGTTTGTGTTTTAATACCATAAGTGCAAATGGTGGTGGGTCTACATTTCGTCTGCTTTCTAATCAAAACCGAGGCAATCTGTGATGTTGCTCTTGATAAGTTGAACCGAATCATGCAGACCTGCTGCAGACTGGCATTTTTTATTCTGTTCTTTTTTGTTGCTACACTGGATATGGAAAGAGTGATTCAGTGTAGAATGTTGAATATACACAACCAGGAATGAACTTGTTCAGTCAGATAGCTTTGTTGGCACTTCTAAAAAAAAAACCTCTTCTTTCTTTGACGTTCAAATTCAGAAAGTCTTAACGCACACGGAGAAGTGTAAACCCTTGTGATGTTTATGTTTGTGTTACTCACCCGGTGTCTGTGAGACTTGTGGACCCACAATGTATCTAATACACTAAACCAATGTTAAGTTCCCATTATGTCTATTGGGTTTCACAGACAACTTCAACAACAAAACAATCTTTAAGTACAACCCAAAATATGAAGCAGTCAAACAGGTTTTTGTATGTGTGTTATTGTGTCGTGAGTCATGCCAGGAGCCTCAGCCTATCATTAAGAGGGAACCTCAGAAGTTGTCACCTGTTACCATGGACCTTTTTGACAGCTAATGTGTTTTTGTATGAGCGCTACCGATTCAGCCGACAAGGAATAATTAATTTGCAAGACCTTCTCGAGTCATTTATTGCAAACACCACAGTCGAACATTGACTGTCTTGCGCTTTTTTGCGAGTGGTACATTTTTGTAGTGTTGGCGATGCGGAGAACAAAGTACTCAAAATTGTATGACAGTGTTATTAGTACACCATAGCATATCATTATTGTAGAAAATGATTAAGGTGGACTCATGATAAGAATAGAGAGAAATACACACAATTTATTTTCACTTTTTATTCAAAGCGACGTACAAGGAAATGTAAAACTACACCGAGGTAGGAGGTGAGGGAATCGTACTAGCAACCTTGCAGTTACTAACCGGTAGCGGTATCCTCTGTACCAGTTCACACTTGCCGTAATGTATTCATACATAGATATCAACGTATACACATCCCAACACACCGCTTCGTGTCTTGCTCTCAGAGTGGTGGCGGTGTTGAATTTTGCCATGATTATGGTCTTGTATTCTTCATAAGTGTTCATGTTCATCTCCTGCTCGCCAGAGGAGAAAAAAGAGCCCTTTTCTTTGAGTTTAGAACCATTATACCATTAGAAAATATTTTTTTGGGTGATCGACCTTTCCTGCCTTTTTGAAGTAGGACTTGCACAGGCAATTGCCCTGATAAGTTTAGCCTGGTTGAAATTGCCTAACACAGACACGTGCGCACTTCCTCATTTACGCACATACACAATTCTCACCTGTGAGTCTGTGCAGAGTTTTCCCCTCTCTCTCTTTAGCATGCAGCCGCGCATACCGGCACACACACACAGATGCACGCTCTCATGCTCTCACGCACACACGCACACACACACACACACACACACACGCGCGCGCACGCGCTCTCATGCACACCTTCCCTCACATACTTGAACAGACAACCTCACTACCTCCTATTCCCAACTCCACTGTGTGCCTTGATTATTGTTTTATACTTGGTTGTCTACTGATCATGCCAGATCAGTATTAGTTAATAATTACTGTTTGTTACTTTTAATATTTTTTTTTATTTAGAACTAAACATTTGACTACATCACTTTTATTTCCCCACAATAACCCCAGAAGTGTGTAACCATCCAAGTGTAACCATCACTTCAAACTTTGATCACCTCAAGCATGTTACTCGGTTTCCCTCTGTCACTGTATCTGAAGATCTTGGTCAGACACAGATGGAGATTTTTATCAGCAGTAACTTAAGAGCGTGCGATAGGGCATCACTCTTGCTCTGAGACCGACATACTGCTAGTATGAAGTACACAGCTCATGACAGTTCACCTTGGCAGCTCCAGTATGCCCATGAGCCAATCGTGTCTGAATGATTAGATCACAGAAAATCACTGCAGGTGTGGTCTGATGCAGGTACCTGTTTCACCACATAGCAATAGGGCACATAAATACTAGGGAGACAACCATTTAGCTTCACTTGATTTCGCCGTAGAGCTTGATACACAAACACATTCAGCAGGCAAACAGTAAGTTCTTCTTTTAATACCATAAGTGCAACTGGTGGTGGGTCTACAATTCATCTGCTTCCTAATCAAAATTGAAGTGATCTGTGATGTTGCTCTTGATAAGTTTAACTGAATCATGCAGACTGGTGTAGGACGTCATTATTTGTTTTTTTCTACATTGGATATGGAAAGAGTGATTCAGTGTAGAATGTTGAATATACACAACCAGGAAGAGATATGTGTTTAATCTTTAAAGGGAACCCTGAAAGCTGAAAAGAATGAACTTGTTCAGTCAGATTTGTTGGCACTTCAGAAGAAAAAAAAAACCTCTTTGTTGTTTGACGTTCAAATTCAGTAGGTCTAAACACACACAGAGAAGTGTACACACTTGTGATGTTTATGTTTGTGTTACTCAACCGGTGTTTGTGAGACTGGTGGACTCACAATTTATGAAATACACTAAACCAAGGTTAAGTTTATCTCAATTAAATAGGTCAAAGGGTAAATTGAACATGTTCACTGAATTATGTCTATGGGGTTTCACAAACAATCTTTGAGTACAACACAAAATATGAAGCAGTCAAACAGGTTTTGAGTTATTGTGTGTCATGCCAGGAGCTCAATCTATTTGGAACAGGTGGAACCAACCACAGTAATTGATTTAAAAAAAGTTACATTTTATTTCAACTAAGGTTTTGATTCTGAACAATCACAATGAAACCCTTTTAGCTGTCCATGAAATGAGAGACCTGTCCTTCTCACCGAAAAAAGGGGAACGTTAACTAAGGTAATAATTTCCCACTCTCAGAGGAACTTAAAACATAACAATAACACAGGATATCATAAGCCCCATACCAAAATTCACTTTCATATTTCAGAATACACTGTGTATATATTATGTATATTTGAATAAATGCAATAAACTCCAAGTCAAGCTTAAAACTATTAACTTCTAACCAAATGCAAAGACATTCAATTACCAGAATCATAACAAAAGGTACAGTTTTGCACAATAAACATCTCTCACATTCAGTTCGATGTTTACTTGCAGCTCTATGTTTTTCGCATTCAGTTCAATGTTCTTTTAGTTCAGAATTGTCTTGCCACGGTCCTCAAAGTGTATTAAACTGTTCTCAAAAGGGTCATTACGGTCCCCGACACTTTGCTGCTCGTTGACAATTGTGGAGTCACATGTGGGCGGGTAATATTCACAAACCATACCATCCGTCAGTGGCGTGGGAGGGGAAGGGGGAGGGAGAGAGGAAAAGGGAGGGAGAGTGAGCTGCGGGCACATCAAAGGCTTGTAGTAGCGAAACTGGCTGGCTTTCCTTGTACGCTGCCGTGGTGAAGCCTCCGATGTTGGTCTCAGAAGGCGACGAACTAATAAGGCTTTTTAATGTCTATTCACACTGAATGTGTCAATGGCAAAGGTCATTGGTAACTGCCATTCTACTGTAGTACTATTTTTGTGGAATAAACCATCTCGTCATCTCTGACTTGCTCGTCAGGTTTTGACACACCTTAAGTAGTTGCACAGTCTATGCTCACTCGTCTCTGTTCTGAAACATTTCCTTGTAAAGATAAGGCATGGATCCGTGCAGGAAAGCCTCATATTTTATTCATATATATATATGTACACATTTATTCTTTGTTTCAAAATAAATAGCAATGTCTCTAGTCGGCTTCATTTAAATTCAATGCATTTAATAATTGTATTCTCGGGACTGGTGGCAGGCCTGATATGATATTAATAAGAGCCATGGGAATAGGAAACAGGTTTAATATTTCAGCCCAGAATTTATTGCAACATCATTACGCTGGTGAAGTATTTTCAGGCCTTGGGTTCAAATCCTGGTCGTTCCAGGTCGTTCCAGGTTCTTTCTGTGTGGAGTTTGCATGTTCTCCCCGTGCCTGCGTGGGTTTACTCCGGGTACTCCGGTTTCCCCCACCATCATAAAGACATGCATTGCATCGTATGAATATGAATGAATGTTGGTGGTGGTCGGAGGGGCCGTAGGCGCTGATTGGCAGCCACGCTTCTGTCAGTCTGCCCCAGGGCAGCTGTGGCTACTGATGTAGCTTACCACCACCGGTATGACTGTGTATGAATGACTACTGGACTCTGTAAAGCGACTTCGGGTATTTAGAGAAGCGCTATATAAGATTGAATTGATTGATTGATTGATTGATTCTGATAGAGAATCTCAGGCCAACATTCTATTAGACAAAAGACCACGAGGCGAATCAAAGGTTTCTAGAGGTGTATTTCAAGGTGCTCCTGCAGGGAGTCAATTCCAACATCAAGTAGAGGCAGGTAAAAGACTGAAGAGGCACCACGGTGTTACAGGTTAAATACCAGTCAATCATGGGAGGATACATTGGGGGTGATAGGTTTGTTACATTGGGACTGTTCTACAGGTCAATGTGGGGAAGGGAGCATGTGAGTGGGAGGGGATGTTCCTATGAAGGAACACACACAGGCCCAAAATGGTGGACAATGGATGTGTATTCCTCCACCTGGGGCAGGGAGGATGTCTGCTAGGGGCTTTAAACAAAGGTGTACCAAGACTATCAATAGACATGGCACACACACACACACACACACACACACACACACACACACACACACACACACACAGGAGAACATGCTTGCAATGCAATGTAAGTCTATAAATTAATGGTAATATCAATTTCCATCAGTCCCCTATTTGAATATGTAAATATTCACATCTTAAGACTATAACATACAGCTACCACAGGTGCATGAGACTCCCCCCTGCCATGTCCACACCTATGCAATATTTCTACGCTGGGGATTTGACCCAGAGGCAATGGCCTGAGCAGTAACTGGCTTGGAGGGGATGGCGGTGACTTTAATACAGAGACATTCCATTGTCTTGTAGAAGGCTAAGATAACTGTGATAGCCAGGAAGACACTTACCAGGCCTGATACCGGTGCCCACACTCCCTTGGACATCTCCAAGGCTATATGGGACGGGCATCAGTGTAACCTGAGGGCATATTCCGGCAGATCCAACAGTTAGTATAATCTAAAGTGTCTGCGTAGTCACCCACCATCCCAACAGCCAAGTTTTCATGGTAGCTATGAGCATAGGCAGGGAGGAGTGCCAAAAACAACAGACATAGGGGATAATTACTATGGTATTCCATGGCTGACCAGACGTCAAATAAATTAAATATTTGGAAACAAAGGGAGTGAAATAGATGTGGGGAATGTGTCAGACCCCCTGCATTAAATGGAGGCAAATAATCGCGTCTCTTTTGAGGGTTGGTCACAAAAAGGATGTTAGCCCTTTCTCTCACAGGCAGATTCACAGGATAATACAGTACATTTCACAATAGACACAGACAACCCATGGGACATGAACATAACGACGAGCATGGCCATACCAGACCTACTTACACATCAGGTATGACCGTCATAAGTAGTAAGTTAGTACAAACATGCAACATTTAACATTTAGCAGGCGGTTAGTCAGGCAATCTCTTGGTCTGGGAAAGATGGTACCATTTAGATGTTGATTTTGCCGTGTCCACTAACACTAATGTGGGAGTGGCCAGCAATACTGGAAAAGGTTCCTTAAACTTTAGATTGGAGAGGCTTAAGCACGCTGATGTTCTGGACAATTATCATATTACCAATGTTAGCTTTATATTAACATTCCAGATCGAATTGAGTTTTATCATCTGTTGTATGCTGGAAGGAAAATGCTTTGGTCATTTTTTTAGAGGGTTACAGAAAATAATTTCAGACACTGAGTCAGTAACTAATGCAGGGATGCCTATATTGACTGCTATGTCTGCTTGATCGTTCCCCTCTTGTTCCTTGCTATTATTCACTGTGCGGTGGTTTTACATAGTCCCAGTTTGTGCGGTACTTGTGAAAACAATCGAGTCGTGTTTTTGCTGGCGTGACTAATCGGTGTCTGTAGTCGTCAAGTCTGCCAAGTATCCCCTCTTTTTCCAAACAAGGCCATAAGAAAGGACTGTGTGGAAAAACATAATCGCTGTTATTTAAATTTGTGGTCGGCGCCTGTTGATTAACCATTGCCACCTTTAGGATTTAATTTGTTCTGGCAAGGGGGCTCGACCATGGCTACCAATCAGTGACACAGTAATTTCAGATAAACTAATCTGAACTTTGCGGAGATTCAGTTTGACTCCCGCAGTCGTCGATGCCTTTAAAAGTCGAATTAGGAGTTGGCACATCATGCACTTTGTTTGGGGATGCTATCAATAAATCATCACAATATTGCAGAATACAAGAAGGTGCACACGAATTAACAACACTAACAACTGACTTCAGCGACAATTTGATGAATATGGGGATGGATTCAGGCGTAAACGGCAACGAATGATAAAACCATTAGATATATATATGTATAAGGCTGAAAACATAGCCTAATCGTTAAAATCGCGGAGGGGTCAGGGAAATGTGTGACGATCAACGTGTGGCTGGGGGATGGAGCTGGAGCGCTCATCGATGCCACGTTAGGGTTGCGTTTACCAATATGAGGGGGGAAGGCACGCGCAAAGGGGGGGGATCAATTTCATGTACACCAAGCAAAATCTTAGCTTCAATTTGATGGAGCATATCAATACCTATTATGGACCCCTCTTGGCAGGGTCCGGCCCAAAATTGCATAAACCGTGGGGAGATGGGGACTGAGCTGCTGTAACCTGGCCATTTAATTCGCACAAATTGAGTGTTTACATGTATCACTAACCGATGGCTCGGTATCCACGAGAGAGCTGTCCTCCTGGCCTCTGAGGAAAGTTGGGATCTGGGGCGGGTATCTAAGAGTAGCCTACATCTGAAGCAGAGGCCACTGATTCTATGCTGGATGATCTTTAACGTTCATAGCAGCAAAGAATTTGCGCATTTGTTCCATAAGCTTAGCATCCCTGTTAAAGCCCTGTCTACGGTTTGAATTACGCTTGTTATCCCGTCTGAATTTCTTAGTAGGACATTTGTCAGCCCAATGCCCCTCCTGTTTGCACGCATGGCAGTGTCCTCGCGGAGGGGGGTTGCCATGCGATGTGTTCCCTGCGGGAGTAGACATGGCAGAAGGGGCTGGTAAATTTGCATGGGGATTGGGGAAGTTACCTGTAGAACCATCACCCGCAGCTATGCGTGTGGCCGACACCGTTTGATAGTGCCTTTTCTCAGCTAAGCTGATATCACCTCGCTGGCCCCACTGTATGAAGTCAAACCATCTGTTGATGGGGGGTAGTGTGTTAAAATATAGAGTCTTAAGTTCAGAATTAAGCCCAGAAACTGCAGTATGAATCATCACAGCAGAATCCAGGGTCACAGTCCAATCGCCCTTTACCTCACAGTAATGTCTATGGCGATCTTCAAAACGCTTAACATAATCAAAGAATGGTTCTTTCTCAGCATGCCTGGCTGCATATGAATCAACAACGCTGGCAAGGCCATTTCCAGACAATTCTTGTATATTATCTTTGAAATCTTTAAGACAATGATGATATTTTGCAATACACTGTGAGTAAGTGTTCACAGTTGGTTCGTGTCCCTGAAACAGTTGAACTGGAGCCATAGAGGGGTTAAAAATCTGCGGACCAGGAACAATATGAGCGCATGGGAGAGCAGAAACATTACGATAGATAGTGGCATGGGCAGGAGGCGGCGTAATTTCATTTTGCTTATCAATCAACAGAGAACACAAATACATGCCATATTTTGCCTTTTGCTTTTGGTTCTTTAAACCAGAGCACCAGTCCAAACTCTGTCCAATGCCCCACTCGCTACACCATCCATCTCTTTTCATTTTATCGCATCTTTTCAATTGGGTCTCCAGAACAAAGCGCGCCAAAGATACAGTAGTAACAGGAGCAGATTTGAACACATCCATATTAATTCAGATCAAGATTTTGCTTTGACCAGACAACACAGTTAAACACAACACAGCACGCTTGAAACAGACCGCCAAAAGATTGATTCACTGTGGTTGTAGTAATAACAATATAGGTCAATGGTAGCGAACGGGACTTTTTCTATGTGCAGAGTCTTTGTTTGATGTGAGAGCTTTATTTCATCCGTACAGGACCAAGTTAGCTACCCCTTTTTGAGAGATTCCGATGGTAAACTTGTCTCAGTTTATACAGCGTTATAAACAGAGGCACAATGCTGTCTAGACACTTGCACCTTACAAATAGGGCGTCAGTCGATGCTGCGCGTAATGAATTTTGGGACTAAGCTTGGCAACGATACCTTTACGCCACCGCCGTAGCGCCGGATTTCAACTCTGGTAGGCTAATGCCTGGACCGGCAGATGGCTGGTCAGAGAAACTCTGATGTACCGGCACGATGACTCGGTCTCCCTAGAGTCTGTCTCTCACTCTCAAACTAATTTTCTGCACATAGAATTAGCGTAAATCGCTTACCTGTCCCGTTCACAATGCTTGAGCGTCGGCTTGGATCCCCTTGCTGTATTCGGATAGATTTAATATCTATACCGGCGCGAAGGACCATGTGATAGAGAATCTCAGGCCAACATTCTATTAGACAAAAGACCACGAGGCGAATCAAAGGTTTCTAGAGGTGTATTTCAAGGTGCTCCTGCAGGGAGTCAATTCCAACATTAAGTAGAGGCAGGTAAAAGAATGAAGAGGCACCAAAGTGTTACAGGTTAAATACCAGTCAATCATGGGAGGATACATTGGGGGTGATAGGTTTGTTACATTGGGACTGTTCTACAGGTCAATGTGGGGAAGGGGGCATGTGAGTGGGAGGGGATGTTCCTATGAAGGAACACACACAGGCCCAAAATTGTGGACAATGGATGTGTATTCCTCCACCTGGGGCAGGGAGGATGTCTGCTAGGGGCTTTAAACAAAGGTGTACCAAGACTATCTATAGACATGGCACACACACACACACACACACACACACACACACACACACAGGAGAACATGCTTGCAATGCAATGTAAGTCTATAAATTAATGGTAATATCAATTTCCATCAATTCATATCCACTAGAGTTGTTCCAATTTGACATTTTACACTCTACAACCTGTCTTGGGTGCGGAAACTGCCTTGACAGATGACTGTGCATTTTTACATAGTGACATAGATCCAGGATAGGGGCGTCATTAGAACCTCATTCATGACTGAACACCGTGGAAGAGCCATTTATTCTATTCTAATGTGTTCTATTGTGTTATATTGCTGTGCTGTGCTGTTATAGCTGTTATTTCATATGTATCAGGGATCTGTGGAATCTTCACAATCTCCACACCTTGATCTATGGCAGAAAGACTTCCTTTGGCAGAAAGGTGGGGGAAATCCTTTATACTTGAAATAACGCTATACTGTCTATTCAACAAATCTGTACTTTGTTGTATTTCGGTAACACGCTCTATGAAGCATACCTTTATTAGTTAATTGATTGATGCTTGCTACAAAGAGTTATAGTCATTATTATAAGGCCCTTATAGGGCGTAGCTGCGTCAGTTATCGGACAGTTTGTTGAAAAATCGTTATGCTAAATCTATTTTGTAGATTAACGTTATGTATAAGCTTACCCAAACTAACGGTTTTCGAGAGAGATATTTGTCCTTTTTAACTTGTACGACTCGTTTAACACAGCAAGAAAACGTATTTCTAAATATTCCTATTAATGTTTACGGTGACATGTTACATGAGTACGTTTTCGCCTGCGTAAATTATCGGACACTCCCACTTTGTTCCACTTATCACGTTGGTTTTCGAGATAATAATATGCTTTCCTCCTGCTTTGACATATACCTATGGAGAGAGATATGTCTCAAAAGTACTCGTAAATGCAAGTACCATGATCCACAAATGTTTCACGATTTACAAATGTGTTTTGCGATCCACAAAAAATGTAATTCTTACTCGTGATTTGTAAGTTGGCATTTACATAAATGTGCTATGATTTGTACACATAGATGTCCATTCGTAAATATATCGTTTGTAATTTCTTAAAATGCTTAACATTTCGTGTGTGCATTTCTCATGGTCTGTCATTTGTTAATCTACAATTCGCGTGTGAAGTGTTGAATCTGCATTTGTGGATCGCCCAATACACGCGTGCAATCCTTCTTCCTATGACGTAATTTTGAGACATTCTTTTTGGTCTTTTGCGGCGATCCACACACAAATAGCTTTCTGATCCACAAATACAAGCCTCCCCCTATTCTGTGGCAGTGAATGTCTACTAGAAAAGGTTTAGGCTATCAGCTGGTGATACTTATTTTTATTTTATTTTACAAGTAGCCTACAAATATTATATGGTTTGGAAAACGTCAAGCCTGTGATTTCTACCTGACAACAGAAGCTGATTGGGTGAATATTAGAACAATAAGCTGATTGGGTGAATTTTAGCCTACACAACCATGGCAGGAAACAGGAGAGGTTGCGACTTTCTTTCACTGTTTCTACTTCTTCAGTAATCCACAACTTTTAAATGGCTTAAATGGGTAAATTGATATGCACTCTGATTGGTTTGTGGCACAACTAGCTTATGTGTGGACTAAGTTGAGCGACATCAGGTATCCGGTTTTCCTGAAGTTCAAACAATGGAGGAAAACGATGTAGCAAAATCCATCTGAAATAAATGGTAAGCTCTTCATTAAAGGAGCTATCTGTAGCCCAGACACCACGCGTTTGAAATTAGTACTTTTGTCTGAGGCTGCTGAAAAAACAAGCCAGTGGTTGTGGCTGAGGCGCTTACAGACTACTTGGGGTTGTGAATTAACCTAACCTAACACAGAGACATGTGAAATTATGTGGATGTGTATCTTGAGGTGTATCTGTTGTTGTCTCTGGCATTACCATGTGTCTTAACCCATCATGAGTATTGAGGGGGGTGGCTCTGTGTTCGGCTAAGTTCAAGCTAGACTACTCTTGACACACAAGTTGCTTAATAGCTTTTTGAAATGTTGTTTTCCCCCAAATGAACAAAGTTCTTCTAAATGACAAGCACAGGAATGTAAATGTTTTGTTGTTCTATATACAGATGGTTTAGGCTACAATTGTATTACTCAATTAATCAGAGGGTTGCACTACGCTGGGAGTTTAACCCACTCAGATCTAACTCTGGGTTATCAAGGGTAGCGGCCAAAGACACCCTTTGTTTTATGTCTTGCATGTTGAACTTGGATGATATTTGTACTGTGAAAAATATACCCACGGCAAACTAAGTAGCTCTACAAGTTTGCCACAAGAGGGCCTGCTCTTGTCTGACTAATGTTTAGTTAAACCAGTACATCACATGACCACAGGGAGCTCTCCTCTTTCTTCGCTTAGAGGAATGATATATTCCTAGTCTACATTTTTATTATTTACTACGTATTGCCTTTTTCTCCACATTTATGTGTGTCCAGCCTTCTTACAGAAGGGTAAAATGTAAAAATGATCCTCCTCATTTTAGAACTTTTAATGTCTATCATCTGGATTTTCCATTTATGTGGAACTTACAATTGGACTTTTACCTGATGCAAAGTAATGATAAAGGTTCATCACAAAACAATGTTTGTTTTTACCAGTACGATATATCTGTTTCTTCCAACATTTAGATCATTTTACTCATTACACAGATATGGGTAAAAAGACCTTGATAGTCCAGGGTCCAAAACTCAGATCTTCTGTCAGACGATCATCAAAAGATCATCTTGGACCAGGCAATAATGGGTATGAGTATGTCTACTGTTGTATAACACCACACATATCAGAGATTAGTACCAACCTGGCATGTAATTCCCATGAAATAGCCAATGCATGAGTTATTTGACAAATGTTATCACTGATGAATGTATACTATTCATACTCTTTTGGGGATGTTTATCACATTCCTTTTAATGGCAAAATAATTCATCTGAAAATGTTTAGTTTAAGGTTTTGTTTTTCCACCCTCTAACATCCGGCCTAACATGATTCTACGACATCATAGGACAGGCCCGACCCCCAACATTTTTCCAAAAAGTCTGATATTTATATATAAACATAGCACAAAAAGTTGTGTTTGGTAGATTATTACTTTGTTGTAACAATGGTTATTGGCAATACATCTCATACCATTGGAAAGCCTGTTTATTTCCCTTTTAAATGGTGCCACATTTGTAAGGAACATGCATTTGGGGATGAGCAGCACAGCTGAGTATGTGGGTAGGGCTTGAAGAATAAGATCGTTAGTGCCCGCCTATAGATAAAAACCGAGCATTTTTCACGTGAGCTTTCGAGCGCTCTCACAGTTTCTTATCCATGGCTATTCGACACACTTATCTAAAACATCAACATAGGCTAGTTCGGATCATCATGTCATACTGTTCTTCTCCCTATAGAGTGTGTTTCAGCCCCAAATACAACAAGGAGTCACAGTCACCTTTATTGTATCCTTTTCCTGAAATGGAAAAGCAGACAGTCTTACCCATTCACACCAGCCGTCCCAGGGCCGTTCTTTCTTCAAGAGGTCTCGGCTTCTTGCGGATGACCTGTTTGTGTCCCGGTCTGGGGTCGTGGTTGGGATACTAAGGCAAGAAGGCCATGCTTTTCGGGGGTAGCTCAGTCCATAGGAAAGACGCAGACGCGGCTCTTGTATTTCTCTTGTCTTTATTGTCTACCCTACTACCCTAAAGAGCTCTCGAACACAAACTGCATTCGCCTTTTAAATCCCTCTCACATGCATACACGTTCTAAACCACCTCCCTTTTTCATGACACTTCTTAGCAACATATGTTCATCTCTGACCCATGTGTCACTTCCTCGCAGGCCCAGAGGCCCCTTCCTGCCCCCTCCACTATTACACAATGTACAGCACAGTGAAGTTTGCAAACTCTCTCAAAGTACACATTGTTCTGCTTTACATTCTTGTTGGTTAAGCACATTTCATATTTCACACTTTTTCAGCAAGCATATATGGATATAGGTTTGTGTAAGCATAACTCAAGCAATTTCCACACACAGTTATTTAGCATGTTTCACACCACATATTAGGAGAGCACACAGTGGTTATATCATCGCACGACATGACTCAAGCATCATTCAGAAAAGCACATATAGTATATATGTTCATCACTCATTATTAATTGCATATGGGTTGGTACGGGTTGCAGGTCCACTCTCACGAGCCATATTCATCAGGCTCAAGCAAAATGTGCCAAAATTCTCCTATTCTCCTGTTGGTATTCACTCTTGTTTTGAGCTGTTCGGTGGATTGGATGATTGAACTCATCCTGTATGATGAGCATGAGTCAGACTGGAGCGCAGGTGATCATTATTAGAAAGGGCAACATCATTAAATGAATAAAGTGTAAAATTGCCAATATGTCTTGTTTGTTCCTTGTTACTGATCGAGAGTTCAATCAAAAATAAAATGTAAAATGAATTAACTGTTCATTTTTGAATCCCTTGTGAATACAAATCTATGTGTAACTTCTACTCTACAATCGTCCTTATTAAAGCACTTGTTTATTTGGACTTTCATAATATTTCATGATGTTGCCCTTTCTAATAATGATCACCTGCGCTCCAGTCTGACTCATGCTCATCATACAGGCATGATCTACGTGAATTACAATAATCAGGCATGATCTACGTGAATTACAATCAGGCATGATCTACGTGAATTACAATAATCAGGCATGATCTACGTGAATTACAATCAGGCATGATCTACGTGAATTACAATAATCAGGCATGATCTACGTGAATTACAATAATCAGGCATGATCTACGTGAATTACAATCAGGCATGATCTACGTGAATTACAATAATCAGGCATGATCTACGTGAATTACAATCAGGCATGATCTACGTGAATTACAATAATCAGACATGCTCAAGCTTATGTGAATGACAGTAATCGATTCCAGAAACATTAAGTCTCTTGAGGTATATGTAAGAAAGTTTCCCATAGATGAACTGTTGCGAGACTGTTTGAGGTTCACTAATATAAAAATAAACATCTTTATAAAGGTATGGCCTACTTTTCATAGAATGCCAAGGGATACCATATTAATTTGCATACTGTTTTCCCTCATTTATTACTTGTTTCAAATGCAAATAAATGGCTTGTTTTCCATTTTAAAGTCTTGTCTTTTTTATCTGACAGTTCCATAGGAGTCCCGCCCAACATGTGGTTGGTGCTCATGAAGATGGTGCTGGGCCATGAAAGTGTGTGAACCTCCAACAGTGTTCATGCTGCCCACTGCTCCTGGGAGAAATGCAGAGATTAAATTAACAGCGACCTCAGGCCTGCGCGTGCGTGTGTGTGTGTGTCCTGTGTCGCCACTATATATGCACGTGTGGGTTGCAGTGTGTCGTTTGTGCGAATAAAAATCTGATTATTATCTGATGGACCTACAACCTAAATGTGTTTTTGACTTTGTGTTTTTCTGATGGAATGGAGTATACAGTAGTTTAATTCACTAGTATTGACATCCCAATGTTAAACCTGTTTGGGAACGCACATATCTACTACGTGATATATCTGGGAAGGTTAAGTGTGGAACCTTTGCCAGTCATAGTATGTATATTCAGTATACACAATTAATTACACAGCAGAACATCTAGTAGCTACAACATCAGTCCAAGTGAAGTCAACTCTAACTTGAAACTAAGGCCCCGTGCACACGAAGTCTAGTTTGCCTGAACCCGGAGAGAAACGTCTCCGGATAGCCTTATCGTGCTAGTCCTATCGGGTTCAGGCAAACTAGACTCCGTGTGCACGGGGCCTAAGTAGTTCTACAGGTTCACTACTATTACTGACCTGCTCTGATCATTTTTAGGCCCCGTGCACACGGAGTCTAGTTTGCCTGAACCCGGATTCATTTTTCACACGGATCCACTTTTTAATCGCGTGCACATGAACCCAGCGAATCCGATTTAGAAGAGGCTATTGATCTTGCCTCTGAGATGGAGCTTCTCAGGAATTTTGGAGCAAACCCATCTGATGCCCGATGCTAAAGTTAGGGGAGTGGTGGAGCACAAACCGAAAAGTGATCAAATAATGGAAGTGCTGCTAGGGGTAGTGGAAGAATTGAGGCAGGAAGTAAAACATCTTCGTACAACAGTGACTAATATCCAACAGTCTAGTAAAAATGCCACTTCAACTATGTTTTCTAGGGAGTCAGGACGAGCTTTCCGGAACAATGTCGAACCACAAGGTCCCTTAACTCAAGCCAGGGGGGCGGGGGATGGCTGTTGAGAGTGTGGGTGTTCTAGACACATAAAACGAAACTGCCCATATTTGCAGGGAAACTACAGGGGGCAGGTATCGTAGGCCCACTGCCTGCCCCCAGGCGCATCAGTACATATGCGGCCTCTGCAAGCGACAATGGTGGCTCAGGATACATCACAGCGAGAATAGGTGCGTCAGACTCCCTTCTATTGGTAGATAGTGGGGCTACATTATCCGTCATCCCAAAACAACTTTGGCTCAAAATCACTAAGGGTGGGGGTGTGGGGGGGTCAGAACTGTCTGAATATCATGGTTATGTTGCTGCAGCTAATTGGGGGAGGATGATGATTTTGGGGAAATGGCAAACAGTCTGCCAGTTTTTTGGTGGCTGATGTGCCTTCCCAGGATATTCTCTTGGGTTTTGACTTTTTTGAGTAAAAGTGCCCACACTGTCAGTTCTACAGAAAATGGAATAGTCAGCCTCTTCTTGGTAGCACTCCTGTTGGGAACATCCAACTGTCAGCTGCAGTGTATGCCACTGGTGCATCTTTCTTCAAACTGGAGTAGGAAATTGTTAATTGACTTTACCTTAATTCACTTGTAGTAATTAATTGAACATGGAATATTATCATCTGAATTTTCTGAAG